>NC_092242.1:45355199-45404555 GCF_036320965.1 Panulirus ornatus | reverse complement strand
GAGGCACTGGTTAACAGACATATGGTGCTAGGGTCGATCCTCAGTACATATTGGAGAAACAGTTTCCAACAGCTCCTTTGAAAAGTATATGTATATTCATGTCACCATATACTTACGGTTCATGTGATTTACTGCAATATGTAATAGAATAATCGGTAAAATAATCAAGCCTGAGTAAATACAAAGAATGTTATTGAATGTCAGTAATACGTAATTCTGTATCACATAAGCTAATCGGAGAGCCTATATCAGGCACGAGTTAGGGTCAGCATCCTGGTTCAGTCGAACACATTAATCTTGCTTGTGAGGTTCCCTATCCGGAAAAGATGTAACATTTTCAACCCCCAATAAGGGTACGAAGAAGTGATCGCTCCCTAATGACGAGTTTAGTCCTGCCAAACGTAAGCATGTTACATATACTCTCCTCAGAAAAGTGGCACTCATATGGAAGACTGATGAATGTATGTGCTAAATATGATGTCAATATGTCCGACATCAATGACATTCAATAAAACCTTGAAAAAATATTGAAATTCCATACTGAATGTGACGCCTATCAAGCAATGCTCTTCTCCAGCTATTACTCTATTGCACTGAGCTATATACATTTGGCAAAAGAGTGTGGAAGGAGAAAGTTGAAAGAAATTTGAACAAGAACAACGTTATTAGCCTCAGTCGGGTTGAGGGACAAGTTAATTGGGATGTAACTTTCAATGGAAAGAAAATGGAGAAAGTGAAGTTTCTTAGATATCTGGGAGTGGACTTAGTAGAGGATGGAACCATGGAAGCGGAAGTGACTCACAGGGAGGGGGAGAGGGAGAAGGTTCTGGTAGCGATGAAGAATGTGTGGAAGGAGAGAACGTTATCTCAGAGAACAAAAATAGGTATGATTGAAGGAATAGTAGTTCCAACAGTATTATATGGTTCCAAGACTTGGGGTTGTGTGGAGGTGGGTGGATGTGTTGGAAATGAAATGTCCGAAGACAATATGTGATCATCTCACCAACCCCTGACTTTACTCTCAAAACATTTCGAAACCAGTCTTCCACTTTACCCTTGAGCTTCGTCTCACTTAGAGCCAAAACAATCAGGTTCCATTCCTCAAACAAACTGCCTATCTCTCCTTTTTCTCATCTTGGTTACATCCACACACATTTAGACACCCCAATCTGTGCCTTCGAAGAGGATGAGCACTCCTCGCTTGACTCCTTCTGTTTCCCCTTTTAGAAAGTTAATATACAAGGAGGGGAGGGTTACTAGCCCTCGGTCCCGTCCATTTTAGTCGCTTTCTACCAAACGTGAGGAATGCGTGGGAAGTATTCTTTATCCCAATACTTCATAATTAACATTTATAACGATATCTTATATACAAAAGCACAAAGAGAAAATTTGCCTGTGGTGTCACTATCTACACAAACTGTGTAATAACTCACTTTTAGCATCGTTTTACTCAGAGCCAAAACATCCAGGCTCCTTTCCTCAAACATACTACCTATCTCTCCATCTTTCTCATCTTGGTTACTTCCACACACAGTAAGACACCCCAATCCGAGCATTCGAGAAGGATGATCATTCCCCGCTTGACTCCTTCTTCTGTTTCTGTATATATATATATATATATATATATATATATATATATATATATATATATATATATATATATATATATATATATATATATATATATATATATATATATATATATATATATATATATATATATATATATATTTATCATACTATTTGCCATTTCCCGCGTTGGCGAGCTAGCGTTAAGAACAGAGAGCTGGGCCTTAGAGGGATTATCCTCACATGACCCCCTTCTCTGTTCCTTCTTTTGGAAAATTAAAAAAAAAAAGAAAGTAGAGAATTTCCAGCCACCCGCTCCCTCCCCTTTAGTCGCCTTCTACGGCACACAGGGAATACGTGGGAAATATTCTTTCTCCCCTATCCCCAGGGATATATATGTGTATATATATATATATATATATATATATATATATATATATATATATATATATATATATATATATATATATATATATATATATATATATATATATATATATATACATATATATATATATATATATATATATATATATATATATATATATATATATATATATATATATATATATATATATATATATATATATATACATATATATATATATAAATGTAAAAAAAAAAATATATATGTATATATATATATATATATATATATATATTTTTTTTTTTTTTTTTTCTTTTTTCTTTCAAACTATTAGCCATTTCCCGCGTTAGCAAGGTAGCGTTAAGAACAGAGGGCTGAGCCTCTCAAGGAATATCCTCGCCTGGCCCCCTTCCATGTTCCTTCCTTTGGAAAAAAAAAAAAAAAAGAGGGACGGATTTCCAGCCCCCCCGCTCCCTCCCCTTTTAGTCGCCTTCTACGACACGCAGGGAATGCGTGGGAAGTATTCTTTCTCCCATATCCCCAGGGAGATATATATATATATATTATATTATATTATACTTTTTCGCTGTCTCCCGCTTTTGCGAGGTAGCGCAAGGAAACAGACGAAAGAAATGGCCCAGCCCCCCCCCCCCATGCACATGTATATACATACGTCCACACACGCAAATATACATACCTACACAGCTTTCCAGAGTGGGAGGTGGGTTTTTTTTTTTTTTGCCGCTGTCTTCCGCGTTTGCGAGGTAGCGCAAGGAAACAGACGAAAGAAATGGCCCAACCCCCCCCCCATACACATGTATATACATACGTCCACAAACGCAAATATACATACCTACACAGCTTTCCATGGTTTACCCCAGACGCTTCACATGCCCTAATTCAATCCACTGACAGTACGTCATCCCCGGTATACCACATCGATCCAGTTGACTCTATTTCTTGCCCTCCTTTCACCCTCCTGCATGTTCAGGCCCCGATCACACAAAATCTTTTTCACTCCATCTTTCCACCTCCAATTTGGTCTCCCACTTCTCCTCGTTCCCTCCACCTCCGACACCGATATCCTAATGGTCAATCTTTCCTCACTCATTCTCTCCATGTGCCCAAACCACTTCAAAACACCCTCTTCTGCTCTCTCAACCACGCTCTTTTTATTTCCACACATCTCTCTTACCCTTACGTTACTTACTCGATCAAACCACCTCACACCACACATTGTCCTCAAACATCTCATTTCCAGCAAATCCATCCTCCTGCGAACAACTCTATCCATAGCCCACGCCTCGCAACCATACAACATTGTTGGAACCACTATTCCTTCAAACATACCCATTTTTGCTTTCCGAGATAATGTTCTCGACTTCCACACATTCTTCAAGGCTCCCAGGGTTTTCGCCCCCTCCCCCACCCTATGATCAACTTCCGCTTCCATGGTTCCATCCGCTGCCAGATCCACTCCCATATATCTAAAACACTTTACTTCCTCCAGTTTTGCTCCATTTAAACTTACCACCTCCCAATTGACTTGACCCTCAACCCTACTGTACCTAATAACCTTGCTCTTATTCACGTTTACTCTTAACTTTCTTCTTTCACACACTTTACCAAACTCAGTCACCAGCTTCTGCAGTTTCTCACATGAATCAGCCACCAGCGCTGTATCATCAGCGAACAACAACTGACTCACTTCCCAAGCTCTCTCATCCCCAACAGACTTCATACTTGCCCCTCTTTCCAAAACTCTTGCATTCACCTCCCGAACAACCCCATCCATAAACAAATTAAAAAACCATGGAGACATCACACACCCCTGCCGCAAACCTACATTCACTTAGAACCAATCACTTTCCTCTCTTCCTACACGTACACATGCCTTACATCCTCGATAAAAACTTTTCACTGCTTCTAACAACTTGCCTCCCACACTATATATTCTTAATACCTTCCACAGAGCATCTCTATCAACTCTATCATATGCCTTCTCCAGATCCATAAATGCTACATACAAATCCATTTGCTTTCTAAGTATTTTTCACATACATTCTTCAAAGCAAACACCTAATCCACATATCCTCTACCACTTCTGGAACCACACTGCTCATCCCCAATCTGATGCTCTGTACATCCCTTCACCCTCTCAATCAATTCCCTCCCATATGTTGTACCAGGAATACTCAACAAACTTATACCTCTGTAATTTGAGCACTCACTCTTACCCCCTTTGCCTTTGTACAATGGCACTATGCACGCATTCCGCCAATCCTCAGGCACCTCACAATGAGTCATACATACATTAAATAGCCTTACCAACCAGTCAATAATACAGTCACTCCCTTTTTTAATAAATTCCACTGCAATACCATCCGAACCTGCTGCCTTGCCGGCTTTCATCTTCCGTAAAGCTTTTACTACCTCTTCTTTGTTTACCAAATCATTTTCCCTAACCCTCTCACTTTGCACACCACCTCGACCAAAACACCCTATATCTGCCACTCTATCATCAAACACATTCAACAAACTTTCAAAATACTCACTCCATCTCCTTCTCACATCACCACTACTTGTTATCACATCCCCATTTGCGCTCTTCACTGAAGTTCCCATCTGCTTCCTTGTCTTACGCACTTTATTTACCTCCTTTCAGAACATCTTTTTATTTTCCCTAAAATTTAATGATACTCTCTCACCCCAACTCTCATTTACCATCTTTTTCACCTCTTGCACCTTTCTCTTGACCTCCTGTCTCTTTCTTTTATACATCTCCCACTCAATTGCATTTTTTCCCTGCAAAAATCGTCCAAATGCCTCTCTCTTCTCTTTCACTAATAATCTTACTTCTTCATCCCACCACTCACTACCCTTTCTAATCAACCCACCTCCCACTCTTCTCATGCCACAAGCATCTTTTGCGCAATCCCTCACTGATTCCCTAAATACATCCCATTCCTCCCCCACTCCCCTTACTTCCATTGTTCTCACCTTTTTCCATTCTGTACTCAGTCTCTCCTGGTACTTCCTCACACAAGTCTCCTTCCCAAGCTCACTTACTCTCACCACCCTCTTCACCCCAACATTCACTCTCTTTTCTGAAAACCCATACAAATCTTCACCTTAGCCTCCACAAGATAATGATCAGACATCCCTCCAGTTGCACCTCTCAGCACATTAACATCCAAAAGTCTCTCTTTCGCGCGCCTGTCAATTAACACGTAATCCAATAACGCTCTCTGACCATCTCTCCTGCTTACATACGTATACTTATGTATATCTCGCTTTTTAAACCAGGTATTCCCAATCACCAGTCTTTTTCAGCACTTAAATCTACAAGCTCTTCACCATTTCCATTTACAACACTGAACACCCCATGTATACCAATTATTCCCTCAACTGCCACATTACTCACCTTTGCATTCAAATCACCCATCACTATAACCCGGTCTCGTACATGAATACCACTAACACACTCATTCAGCTGCTACCAAAACACTTGCCTCTCATGATCTTTCTTCTCATGCCCAGGTGCTTATGCACCAATAATCACCCATCTCTCTCCATCAACTTTCAGTTTTACACATATTAATCGTGAATTTACTTTCTTACATTCTATCACATACTCCCACAACTCCTGTTTCAGGAGTACTGCTACTCCTTCCCTTGCTCTTGTCCTCTCACTAACCCCTGACTTTACTCCCAAGACATTCCCAAAACACTCTTCCCCTTTACCCTTGAGCTTCGTTTCACTCAGAGCCAAAACACCCAGGTTCCTTTCCTCAAACATACTACCTATCTCTCCTTTTTTCACATCTTGGTTACATCCACACACATTTAGACACCCCAGTCTGAGCCTTCGTGGAGGATGAGCACTCCCGGCGTGACTCCTTTTTCTGTTTCCCATTTTAGAAAGTTAAAGAAGTACAAGGAGGGGAGGATTTCTGGCTCCCCGTTCCCGTCCCCTCTAGTCGCCTTCTACGACACGCGAGGAATGCGTGGGAAGTATTCTTTCACCCCTATCCCCAGGGATGCATATATATATATATATATATATATATATATATATATATATATATATATATATATATATATATATATATATATATATATATATATATATATATATATATATATATATATATATATATATATATATATATATATATATATATATATATATATATATATATATATAGATACATATATATATATATATATATATATATATATATATATATATATATATATATATATATATATATATATATATATATATATAGATACATATATATAGATATATATGTATATATATATATATATATATATATATATATATATATATATATATATATATATATATTATATTTTTATTTTTTTATTATACTTTGTCGCTGTCTCCCGCGTTTGCGAGGTAGCGCAAGGAAACAGACGAAAGAAATGGCCCAACCCCCCCCATACACATGTATATACATACGTCCACACACGCAAATATACATACCTACACAGCTTTCCATGGTTTACCCCAGACGCTTCACATGCCTTGATTCAATCCACTGACAGCACGTCAACCCCGGTATACCACATCGCTCCAATTCACTCTATTCCTTGCCCTCCTTTCACCCTCCTGCATGTTCAGGCCCCGATCACACAAAATCTTTTTCACTCCATCTTTCCACCTCCAATTTGGTCTCCCTCTTCTCCTCATTCCCTCCACCTCCGACACATATATCCTCTTGGTCAATCTTTCCTCACTCATACTATCCATGTGCCCAAACCACTTCAAAACACCCTCTTCTGCTCTCTCAACAACGCTCTTTTTATTTCCACACATATCTCTTACCCTTACGTTACTCACTCGATCAAACCACCTCACACCACACATTGTCCTCAAACATCTCATTTCCAGCACCTCCATCCTCCTGCGCACAACTCTATCCATAGCCCACGCCTCGCAACCATACAACATTGTTGGAACCACTATTCCTTCAAACATACACATTTTTGCTTTCCGAGATAATGTTCTCGACTTCCACACATTCTTCAAGGCCCCCAGAATTTTCGCCCCCTCCCCCACCCTATGATCCACTTCCGCTTCCATGGTTCCATCCGCTGCCAGATCCACTCCCAGATATCTAAAACACTTCACTTCCTCCAGTTTTTCTCCATTCAAACTCACCTCCCAATTGACTTGACCCTCAACCCTACTGTACCTAATAACCTTGCTCTTACTCACATTTACTCTTAACTTTCTTCTTCCACACACTTTACCAAACTCAGTCACCAGCTTCTGCAGTTTCTCACATGAATCAGCCACTAGCGCTGTATCACCAGCGAACAACAACTGACTCACTTCCCAAGCTCTCTCATCCCCAACAGACTTCATACTTGCCCCTCTTTCCAAAACTCTTGCATTTACCTCCCTAACAACCCATCCATAAACAAATTAAACAACCATGGAGACATCACACACCCCTGCCGCAGACCTACATTCACTGAGAACCAATCACTTTCCTCTCTTCCTACACGTACACATGCCTTACATCATCGATAAAAACTTTTCACTGTTTCTAACAACTTTCCTACCACACCATATATTCTTAATACCTTCCACAGAGCATCTCTATCAACTCTATCATATGCCTTCTCCAGATCCATAAATGCTACATACAAATCCATTTGCTCTTCTAAGTATTTCTCACATACATTCTTCAAAGCAAACACCTGATCCACACATCCTCTACCACTTCTGAAACCACACTGCTCTTCCCCAATCTGATGCTCTGTACATGCCTTCACCCTCTCAATCAATACCCTCCCATATAATTTACCAGGAATACTCAACAGACTTATACCTCTGTAATTTCAGCACTCACTCTTATCCCCTTTGCCTTTGTACAATGGCACTATGCACGCATTCCGCCAATCCTCAGGCACCTCACCATGAGTCATACATACATTAAATAACCTTACCAACCAGTCAACAATACAGTCACCCCCTTTTTTAATAAATTCCACTGCATTACCATCCAAACCTGCTGCCTTGCCGGCTTTCATCTTCCGCAAAGCTTTCACTACCTCTTCTCTGTTTACCAAATCATTTTCCCTAACCCTCTCACTTTGCACACCACCTCGACCAAAACACCCTATATCTGCCACTCTATCATCAAACACATTCAACAAAGCTTTTCAAAATACTGACTCCATCTCCTTCTCACATCACTACTACTTGTTATCACCTCCCCATTTGCGTCCTTCACTGAAGTACACATTTGCTCCCTTGTCTTACGCACTTTATTTACCTCCTTCCAGAACATCTTTTTATTCTCCCTAAAATTTAATGATACTCTCTCACCCCAACTCTCATTTGCCCTTTTTTTCACCTCTTGCACCTTTCTCTTGACCTCCTGTCTCTTTCTTTTATACATCTCCCACTCAATTGCATTTTTTCCCTGCAAAAATCGTCCAAATGCCTCTCTCTTCTCTTTCACTAATACTCTTACTTCATCCCACCACTCACTACCCTTTCTAATCAACCCACCTCCCACTCTTCTCATGCCACAAGCATCTTTTGCGCAATCCATCACTGATTCCCTAAATACATCCCATTCCTCCCCCAATCCCCTTACTTCCATTGTTCTCACCTTTTTCCATTCTGTACTCAGTCTCTCCTGGTACTTCCTCACACAGGTCTCCTTCTCAAGCTCACTTACTCTCACCATCCTCTTCACCCCAACATTCACTCTTCTTTTCTGAAAACCCATACAAATCTTCACCTTAGCCTCCACAAGATAATGATCAGACATCCGTCCAGTTGCACCTTTCAGCACATTAACATCCAAAAGTCTCTCTTTCGCACGCCTGTCAATTAACACGTAATCCAATAACGCTCTCTGGCCATCTCTCCTACTTACATAAGTATACTTATGTATATCTCGCTTTTTAAACCAGGTATTCCCAATCATCAGTCCTTTTTCAGCACATAAATCTACATGCTCTTCACCATTTCCATTTACAACACTGAACACCCCATGTATACCAATTATTCCCTCAACTGCCACATTACTCACCTTTGCATTCAAATCACCCATCACTATAACCCGGTCTCGTGCATCAAAACCACTAGCACACTCATTTAGCTGCTACCAAAACACTTGCCTCTCTTGATCTTTCTTCTCATGCCCAGGTGCATATGCACCAATAATCACCCACCTCTCTCCATCAACTTTCAGTTTTACCCATATTAATCGAGAATTTACTTTCTTACACTCTATCATATACTCCCACAACTCCTGTTTCAGGAGTATTGCTACTCCTTCACTTGCTCTTGTCCTCTCACTAACCCCTGACTTTACTCCCCAGACATTCCCAAACCACTCTTCCCCTTTACCCTTGAGCTTCGTTTCACTCAGAGCCAAAACATCCAGGTTCCTTTCCTCAAACCTATCTCTCCTTTTTTCACATCTTGGTTACATCCACACACATTTAGGCACCCCACTCTGAGCCTTCGAGGAGGATGAGCACCCCCCGCGTGACTCCTTCTTCTGTTTCCCATTTTAGAAAGTTAATACAAGGAGGGGAGGATTTCTGGCCCCCCCGCTTCCGTCCCCTCTAGTCGCTTTCTACGACACGCGAGGAATACGTGGGAAGTATTCTTTCACCCCTATCCCCAGGGATAATATACATATATATATACATATACACACACATACACATACATACGCACATATACACACACACACACATACATATATATACATATGAAAAATGTAAGAAACAATTTAGAAAACTGAAACTTCTAGCTTGAAATGAATGAAAAAAATGAATTTCACATAATGGTTCAACCTCTGGCTATGGAAAAAAGGAAATGTATAATTCATTTACACAAACGTCAATAGCAGTTCTCATCAATTTAACCACTGTATCAATAAGCTTCAATGTCTAAGCTACATTTTTCTCCAATTTCACTATTTTCCTTCACATTTTCAATTTTGTCTGAAGGTTCTACTTCAAGAGTGTTTGTTTTTCCAGTAAGGGTCTTCACATCTTGGTTACATCCACACACATTTATATATATATATATATATGTATATATATATATATATATATATATATATATATATATATATATATATATATATATATATATATATATATATATATATATATATATATATATATATATATATACATATATATATATATATATTATCCCTTGGGATAGGGGAGAAAGAATACTTCCCACGTATTCCTTGCGTGTCGTAGAAGTCGACTAAAAGGGGAGGGAGCGGGGGGCTGGAAATCCTCCCCTCTTGTTTTTTTCTTAATTTTCCAAAAGAAGGAACAGAGGAGACCAGGTGAGGATGTTCCCTCAGAGGCCCAGTCCTCTGTTCTTAACACTACCTTGCTGATGCGGGAAATGGCGAATAGTTTCAAAAGAATATATATATATATATATATATATATATATATATATATATATATATATATATATATATATATACTTATTATACTTTGTCGCTGTCGCCAGCGTTAGCGAGGTAGCGCAATAAAACAGACGAATGTCCCAACCCACGCACAAATACATACCTTTACATCTCAACGTATACATGTATATACACACACAGAAATATACATATATACACATGTACAGAATTCATACTGTCTGCCCTTATTCGTTCTCGTCGCAACCCCGCCACACATGATCTAACAACCCCCTCCCTCGAAATGTGCGCGAGGCAGCGATAGGAAAAGACAACAAAGGTAACATTCCTTCACACTCAGCCTGTAGCTCTCATGTATAATGCACCGAAACCACAGCTGCCTTTCCACATCCAGGCCCCACAGAACTTTCCATAGTTTACCCCAGACGCTTCACATGCCCTGGTTCAATCCATTGACAGCACGTCGACCCCGGTATACCACATCGATCCAGTTCACTCTGTTCCTTGCACGCCTTTCACCCTCCTGCATATTTAGGCCCCGATCACTCAAAATCTTTTTCATTCCATCTTTCCACCTCCAATTTGATCTCCCACTTCTCCTCGTTCCCTCCACCTCTGACATATATCCTCTTGGTCAATCTGTCCTCATTCATTCTCTCCATGTGACAGAATCATTTCAAAACACCCTGTTCTGTTTTCTAAATCACACTCTTTTTATTACCACACATCTCACTTACTCTTACATTACTTACTCGATCAAACCACCTCACACCACATATTGTCCTGAATCATCTCATTTCTAGCACATCCACCCTTCTTCGCACAGCTCTTTCTATAGCCCACGCCTCACAACCATATAACATTGCTGGAACCACTATTCCTTCAAACATACCCATTTTTGCTTTCCGAGAAAATGTTCTCGACTTCCATACATTTTTCAACGCTACCAGAACTTTCACCCCCTCCCCCACCCTTTGATTCACTTCTTCTTCCATGGTTCCATCCGCTGCCAAATCCACTCCCAGATATCTAAAACACATCATTTCCTCCAGTTTTTCTCCATTCGAACATAACTCCCAATTGACTTATCCCTGAACCCTATTTTCCCTAATAACCTTGCTGTTATTCACATTTACTCTCAGCTTTCTTCTTTAACACACTTTACCAAACTCAGTCACCTGCTTCTGTAGTTTCTCACACGAATCAGCCACCAGCGCTGTATCATCAGCGAAAACAACTGACTCACTTCCCAAGCTCTCTCATCCAAAACAGACTGCATACTTACCCCTCTTTCCAAAACTCTTGCATTCACCTACCTAGGAACCCCATTCATAAAAAAAATCAAACAACCATGGAGACATCACACACCCCTGCCGCAAACCAATATTCACTGAGAACCAATCACTTTCCTCTCTTCCTATACGTACATATGCCTTACATCCTCGATAAAAACTTTTCAATGCTTCTAACATTTTGCCTCCTTCACCATATATTCTTAATACCTTCCACAGAGCATCTCTATCAACTCTATCATATGCCATCTCCAGATTCATAAATGCTACATACAAATACATTTGTTTTTCTAAGTATTTCTCACATACATTCTTCAAAGCAAACACCTGATCGACACATCCTCTACCACTTCTGAAACCACACTGCTCTTCCCCAATCTGATGCTCTCTACATGCCTTCACCCTCTCAATCAATACCCTCCCATATAATTTACCAGGAATACTCAACAAACTTATAACTCTGTAATTTGAGCACTGACTTTTATCCCCTTTCTTTTTGTACAGTGGCACTATGCAAGCATTTCGCCAATCCTCAGGCACCAACCAGTCAATAATACAGTCACCCCCATTTTTAATAAAGTACACTACAATACCATTCAAACCCGCTGCCTTGCCAGCTTTCATCTTCCGCAAAGGTTTAATACCCCTTCTCTGTTTACATCATTCTCCCTAACCCTCCCACTTTGCACACCACCTCGACCAAAACAACCTATATCTGCCACTCTACCATCAAACACATTCAACAAACCTTCAAAATACTCACTCTATCTCCTCACATCACCACCAGTTGTTATCTCCTCCCCATTAGCACCCTTCACTGAAGTTCCATTGTCTTATGCACTTTATTCACCTCCTTCCAAAACATCTGTTTACTCTCCCTAGAATTTAATGATACTCTCTCACCCCAACTCTCATTTGCCCTCTTTTTCACCTCTTGCGCCTTTCTCTTGAACTCTTGCCTCTTTCTTTTATACATCTCCCATTCATTTGCACTATTTCCCTGGAAAACTTGTCCAAATCCCTCTCTCTTGTCTTTCACTGATTATCTTACTTCATCCCACTACTCACTCCCCTTTCTAATCTGCCTAACATCCACGCTTCTAATGCCACAAACCTCTTTTGCGCAAGCCATCACTGCTTCCCTAAATGCATCGCATTCCTCCCCCACTCCCCTTACAATCGTTTCTCTCACGTTTTTCCATTCTGCACTCAGTCTCTCCTGGTACTTCCTCACACATGTCTCCTACCCAAGCTCACATACTCTCACCATTCTCTTCACCCCAACATTCTCTCTACTTTTCTAAAAACCTCTACAAATCTTCACATTCGCCTCCACAAGATAATGATCAGACATCCCTCCAGTTGCACCTCTCAGCATATTAACGTCCAAAAGTCTCTCTTTCGCGCGCCTATCAATTAGCACGTAATCCAATAACGCTCTTTGGCTATCTCTCCTACTTACATACGTATACTTATGTATATCGCTCTCTTTAAACCAGATATTCCAAATCACCAGTCCTTTTTCAGCAAACAAATCTACAAGGTCTTTACCATTTCCATTTACAACACTGAGCACCCTATATACACCAGTTATTACCTCAACTGCCACATTACTCACCTTTCCATTTAAATCACCCTTGACTATAACCTGGTCTCTTGCATCAAAACTACTAACACACTCACTCAGCTGCTTCCAAAACTCTTGCCTCTCCTGATCTTTCTTCTCATGCCCAGGTGCATATGCACCAATAATCACCCATCTCTCTCCATCCACTTTCATCTTTACCCATATTGATCTAGAGTTTACTTTCTTACACTCTATCACATACTCCCACCACTTCTGTTTGAGGAGTAGTACTACTTCCTCCCTTCCTCTTGTCCTCTCACCAACCCTTGACTTTACTCCCCAAACATTCCCAAACTACTCTTCCCCTTTACCCTTGAGCTTCTTTTCACTGAGAGCCAAAACATCCAGGTTCCTTTCCTCAAACGTACTACCTATCTCTCCCTTTTTCTGATCTTGGTTACATCCACACACATTTAGACACCCAAGTCTGAGCCTTCGAGAAGGATGGGCTCTCTCAGCTTTACTACTTCTGTTTCCCATTTTAGAAAGTTGAAATACAAGGAGGGGAGGGTTTCTATTAGATGTTTCGGTTCAATTCCATAAAATTATTTCCTTGATAACTTAAGGGATTTATTAAAGAAAGATCTAGGGTACTTTAACTCAAATTCAATAGAATATATCTTCTCAAGCTCATCATCAGTAAACTCTGGACTGCAAATACGTAAAATCCTAAGGAACATAGATTGAAATGATGATAATTTAACGCTGTCATGTTGAGATGAGTAATATGGATATATGAGCATTCATTAGTAGGCTTTCTGTATATGCTAAACTTAAACTTGTTTCTTTACCTATGGATCATGCAATCTAAATATGGAAGGATACCATTATTTTCATTTTCTGCAGTAAATTTAATGGATGGTACTAAATCATTACGTAAGGGGAGAAATGCTTGTAAATTTTCATTTGTTGGCCAAACACAAGGAACATCATCTACATGCCTAAACCAAATTGCATTAGAAGGTAAGATATTCTTTAGCAATTTTGTTTCAAAGAATTCCATATTAAGATTATTTAGTACAGGTGAAAGAGGGTCACCCACTGCCATACCAATTTTTTTAGCATAATATTCTCCTTTGAATTGAAATGCACAGTTTTTCATACACAATATCATTAGTTAAATGAAAACAGTTTTTCAAACAGGGAAATGAATATCTTCCAAAAATCAAATTAATACTCTAAAAGGTTATCAACTGGAATTTTTGTGAAAAGTGAAGAAACGTCAAAGTTAATAAGTTTGAAAACAAAATTAACATTGATGTTGTTAGCTTCTTAACTAAATCTACATTGTTCATGTTATCAAGATTTGATATCTTAACCTCTAAAGGGCTTAAAATAGAAACTAACCATTTTGACGATTTATATGTGATGCAGCCTACTGAACTCACTATAGGTCTTGCTGGAAAGTCTAATTAATGTGCTTTGATAAGTCCATACATATATGACAATAAAGGGGACAAAGATAATAAACTTTTGATAAGAGATTCATTGACTTTCAACAACAGCTTCAGTTCTTTATTGAAATGGGAATTTAATGCTTCTAGGGGATTCTTACTGAGTTTGAAATATGTTGTGTCATCATTTAAAAGATCATTCATCTTAGATAGACTATTACTTTTGTCCATAATCACAACGGTGTCAGCCTTATCTGCTTTAGTAATATGTTTATCATTGTCTTTTTTTATGGTGTTAATAGCTCCTATGTATCTTTTAGGGCAATTAGGTTCCGCTGTTTTTGACAAACTGGCATACACTAACCCATTACAGATATCAATTTCATCATTAGATGATTTACTGTACTTCTCTAAATTGCAAAAGGACTTTGTGACAGTAAAAACAGCTGGCTTCCCTTTTAGAGCACAGGAAAGTTAATCCCTTGCGTAAATCACACAAGTAATGCTTATCTAAGGGTTCGTGTTCTTATTCCAGTCACTGTTTTCAATAAGATGGTCCAAGTTACAATTCAGTTTTATTTGTAGTCTACTGAGTCAACTTTTCAATCTATTATATCAATAGTCCAGCATCCGGTTCTTCCAAAATGTCGATATAGACATTTGAAAGGTACGTTTCTTCTCTCTTGTAATACGAAAAGCCTCCTCCATTTCAATCTTCTATAATTCAAAATATTACTTTAAAAATATGTTTAGGAATTCGTCAAATGGTCGACCAGATTGCTGCAACAATCGCAGAGGTAGGACAGACCTTGGCATAACTTGTTCGTCAAGGCATTTCCTAAGGAAACTAAATCGTAACTTCAGTCATTCTATCATCAAACACATTCAACAAACCTTCAAAATACTCACTCCATCTCCTTCTCACATCACCACTACTTGTTATCACCTCCCCATTAGCCCCCTTCACTGAAGTTTGAATTTGCTGCCTAGTCTTAAGCACTTTATTTACCTCCTTCCAAATCAACTTTTTATTCTCCCTAAAATTTAATGATACTCTCTCACCCCAACTCTCATTTGCCCTCTTTTTCACCTCTTGCAGCTTTCTCTTGACCTCCTGTCTCTTTCTTTTATACATCTCCCACTCATTTGCATTTTTTCCCTGCAAAATTCATCCAAATGCCTCTCTCTTCTCTTTCACTAATAATCTTACTTCTTCATCCAACCACTCACTACCCTTTCTAATCAACCCACCTCCCACGCTTCTCATGTCACAAGCATCTTTTGCGCAAGCCATCATTGCTTCACTAAATACATCCCATTCCTCCCCCACTCCCCTTACCTCCTTTGTTCTCACCTTTTTCCATTCTGTACTCAGTCTCTCCTGGTACTTCCTCACACAAGTCTCCTTCTCAAGCTCACTTACTCTCACCACTCTCTTCACCCCAACATTCTCACTTCTTTTCTGAAAACCCCTACAAATCTTCACCTTCGCCTCCACAAGACAATGATCAGACATCCCTCCAGCTGCACCTCTCAACACATTAACATCCAAAAGTCTCTCTTTCGCGCGCCTATCAATTAACACATAATCCAATAACGCTCTCTGGCCATCTCTCCTACTTACATACGTATACTTATGTATATCTCGATTTTCAAACCAGGTATTCCCAATCACCAGTCCTTTCTCAGCATATAAATCTACAAGCTCTTCACCATTACCATTTACAACACTGAACACCCCATGTATACCAATTATTCTCTCAACAGCCACATTACTCACCTTTGCATTCAAATCACCCATCACTATAACCCGGTCTCGTGCATCAAAACGATTAACACACTAATTCAGCTGTTCCCAAAACACTTGCCTCTCATAATCTTTCCTCTCATGCCCAGGTGCATATGCACCAATTATCACCCATCTCTCTCCATCAACCTTCAGTTTTACCCATATCAATCTAAAATTTACTTTCTTCCACTCTATCACATACTCCCACAACTCCTGTTTCAGGAGTAGTGCTAATCCTTCTCTTGCTCTTGTCCTCTCACTAAATCCTGATTTTACTCCCAAGTCATTCCCAAACCACTATTCCCCTTCACCCTTGAGCTTCGTTTCACTCAGAGCCAAAACATCCAGGTTCCTTTCCTCAAACATACTACCTATCTCTCCTTTTTTCACATCTCCATGACATCCGCACACATTTAGACACCCCAATCTGAGCCTTAGAGGAGGATGAGCACTACCCGCGTGACTCATTCTTCTGTTTCCCCTTTTAGAAAGTCAAAATACAATGACGGGAAGGTCTCTGGCACCCCGCTCCCGTCCCCTTTAGTCGCCTTCTACGACACGTGAGGAATGCGTGGGAGGTATTCTTTCTTCCCGCGTTTGCGAGGTAGCGCAAGGAAACAGACGAAAGAAATGGCCCAACCCACCCTCATACACATGTATATACATACGTCCACACACGCAAATATACATACCTACACAACCCTCCATGGTTTACCCCAGACGCTTCACATGCCTTGATTCAATCCACTGACAGCACGTCAACCCCGGTATACCACATCGCTCCAATTCACTCTATTCCTTGCCCTCCTTTCACCCTCCTGCATGTTCAGGCCCCGATCACACAAAATCTTCCCTCACTCCATCTTTCCACCTCCAATTTGGTCTCCCTCTTCTCCTTCCCTCCACCTCCGACACATATATCCTCTAGGTCAATCTTTCCTCACTCATTCTTTCCATGTGCCCAAACCATTTCAAAAAATCCTCTTCTGCTCTCTCAACCACGCTCTTTTTATTTCCACATATCTCTCTTACCCTTACGTTACTTACACGATCAAACCACCTCACACCACAAATTGTCCTGAAACATCTCATTTCCAGCACATCCATCCTCCTGCGCACCACTCTATCCATAGCCCACGCCTCGCAACCATACAACATTGTTGGAACCACTATTCCTTCAAACTTACCCATTTTTGCTTTCCGAGATAATGTTCTCGACTTCCACACATTCTTCAAGGCCCCCAGAATTTTCGCCCCCTCCCCCACCCTATGATCCACTTCCGCTTCCATGGTTCCATCCGCTGCCAGATCCACTCCCAGATATCTAAAACACTTCACTTCCTCCAGTTTTTCTCCATTCAAACTCACCTCCCAATTGACTTGACCCTCAACCCTACTGTACCTAATAACCTTGCTCTTATTCACATTTACTCTTAACTTTCTTCTTCACACACTTTACCAAACTCAGTCACCAGCTTCTGCAGTTTCTCACATGAATCAGCCACCAGCGCTGTATCATCAGCGAACAACAACTGACTCACTTCCCAAGCTCTCTCATCCCCAACAGACTTCATACTTGCCCCTCTTTCCAAAACTCTTGCATTCACCTCCCTTAACAACCCCATCCATAAACAAATTAAACAACCATGGAGACATCACACACTCCTGCCGAAAACCTACATTCACTGAGAACCAATCACTTTCCTCTCTTCCTACACGTACACATGCCTTACATCCTCGATAAAAACTTTTCACTGCTTCTAACAACTTTCCTCCCACACCATATATTCTTAATACCTTCCACAGAGCATCCCTATCAACTCTATCATATGCCTTCACAAGATCCATAAATGCTACATACAAATCCATTTGCTTTTCTAAGTATTTCTAACATACATTCTTCAAAGCAAACACCTGATCAACACATCCTCTACCACTTCTGAAACCACACTGCTCTTCCCCAATCTGATACTCTGTACATGCCTTCACCCTCTCAATCAATACCCTCCCATATAATTTACCAGGAATACTCAACAAACTTATACCTCTGTAATTTGAGCACCCACTCTTATCCCCTTTGGCTTTGTACAATGGCACTATGCACGCATTCCGCCAATCCTCAGGCACCCCACCATGAGTCATACATACATTAAATAACCTTACCAACCACTCAAAAATACAGTCACCTCCTTTTTTAATAAATTCCACTGCAATACCATCCGAACCTGCTGCCTTGCCGGCTTTCATCTTCCGCAAAGCTTTTACTACCTCTTCTCTGTTTACCAAATCATTTTCCCTAACCCTCTCACTTTGCACACAACCTCGACCAAAACACCCTATATCTGCCACTCTATCATCAAACACATTCAACAAACCTTCAAAATACTCACTCCACCTCCTTCTCACATCACCACTACTTGTTATCACCTCCCCATTTGCGCCCTTCACTGAAGTTCCCATTTGCTCCCTTGTCTTACGCACTTTATTTACCTCCTTCCAGAACATCTTTTTATTCTCCCTAAAATTTAATGATACTCTCTCACACCAACTCTCATTTGCCCTTTTTTTCACCTTTTGCACCTTTCTCTTAACCTCCTGTCACTTTCTTTTATACATATCCCACTCAATTGCATTTTTTCCCTGCAAAAATCGTCCAAATGCCTCTCTCTTCTCTTTCACTAATACTCTTACTTCTTCATCCCACCACTCACTACCCTTTCTAATCAATCCATCTCCCACTCTTCTCATGCCACAAGCATCTTTTGCGCAATCCATCACTGATTCCCTAAATACATCCCATTCCTCCCCCACTCCCCTTACTTCCATTGTTCTCACCTTTTTCCATTCTGTACTCAGTCTCTCCTGGTACTTCCTCACACAAGTCTCTTTCCCAAGCTCACTTACTCTCACCACCCTCTTCACCCCAACATTATATATATATATATATATATATATATATATATATATATATATATATATATATATATATATATATATATATATATATTTTCCTTCTTTTTTTCTTTTAAACTTTTCGCCATATCCCGCGTTAGCGAGGTAGAGCTAAAAACAGAATTCTGGGCCTTTTTTGGAATATCCTCACCTGGCCGCCTCTGTTCCTTCTTTTGGAATATCAAGAAAAAAAAAAAAGAGAGGGGAGGATTTCCAGCCCCCCGCTCCATCACCTTTTAGTCGCCTTCTACAACACGCAGGGAATACGTGGGAAGTATTCTTAATCCCCTATCCCCTGGGATATATGTATATATATATATATATATATATATATATATATATATATATATATATATATATATATATATATATATATATATATATATATATATATATATATGTATATATATATATATATATATATATATATATATATATATATATATATATATATATATATATATATATTTTTTTTTTTTTTTTTTTTTTCTTTTTTTTTTTTGCTTTGTCGCTGTCTCCCGCGTTTGCGAGGTAGCGCAAGGAAACAGACGAAAGAAATGGCCCAACCCACCCACATACACATGTATATACATACGTCCACACACGCAAATATACATACCTACACAGCTTTCCATGGATTACCCCAGACGCTTCACATGCCTTGATTCAATCCACTGATAGAACGTCAACCCCGGTATACCACATCGCTCCATTTCACTCTATTCCTTGCCCTCCTTTCACCCTCCTGCATGTTCAGGCCCCGATAACACAAAATCTTTTTCACTCCATCTTTCCACCTCCAATTTGGTCTCCCTCTTCTCCTCGTTCCCTCCACCTCCGACACATATATTCTCTTGGTCAATCTTTCCTCACTCATTCTCTCCATGTGCCAGAACCATTTCAAAACACCCTCTTCTGCTCTCTCAACCACGCTCTTTTTATTTCCACATATCTCTCTTACCCTTACGTTACTTACTCGATCAAAACAACTCACGCCACACATTGTCCTCAAACATCTCATTTCCAGCACATCCATCCTCCTGCGCACAACTCTATCCATAGCCCACGCCTCGCAACCATACAACATTGGTGGAACCACTATTCCTTCAAACATACCCATTTTTGCTTTCCGAGATAATGTTCTCGACTTCCACACATTCTTCAAGGTCCCCAGAATTTTCGCCCCCTCCCCCACCCTATGATCCACTTCCGCTTCCATGGTTCCATCCGCTGCCAGATCCACTCCCAGATATCTAAAACACTTCACTTCCTCCAGTTTTTCTCCATTCAAACTCACCTCCCAATTGACTTGACCCTCAACCCTACTATACCTAATAACCTTGCTCTTATTCACATTTACTCTTAACTTTCTTCCTTCACACACTTTACCAAAGTCAGTCACCAGCTTCGTCAGTTTCTCACATGAATCAGCCACCAGCGCTGTATCATCAGCGAACAACAACTGACTCAATTCCCAAGCGCTCTCATCCCCAACAGACTTCATACTTGCCCCTCTTTCCAAAACTCTTGCATTCACCTCCCTAACAACCCCATCCATAAACAAATTAAACAACCATGGAGACATGGTAAACCATGGAGTTTGGTAAAGTGTGTGGAAGAAGAAAGTTAAGAGTAAATGTGAATAAAAGCAAGGTTATTAGGTACAGTAGGGTTGAGGGTCAAGTCAATTGGGAGGTGAGTCTGAATGGAGAAAAAGTGGAGGAAGTGAAGTGTTTTAGATATCTGGGAGTGGATCTGGCAGCGGATGGAACCATGGAAGCGGAAGTGGATCATAGGGTGGGGGAGGGGGCGAAAATTCTGGGGACCTTGAAGAATGTGTGGAAGTCGAGAACATTATCTCGGAAAGCAAAAATGGGTATGTTTGAAGGAATAGTGGTTCCACCAATGTTGTATGGTTGCGAGGCGTGGGCTATGGATAGAGTTGTGCGCAGGAGGATGGATGTGCTGGAAATGAGATGTTTGAGGACAATGTGTGGTGTGAGGTGGTTTGATCGAGTGAGTAACGTAAGGGTAAGAGAGATGTTTGGAAATAAAAAGAGCGTGGTTGAGAGAGCAGAAGAGGTGTTTTGAAATGGTTTGGGCACATGGAGAAAAAGAGTGAGGAAAGATTGACCAAGAGGATATATGTGTCGGAGGTGGATGGAACGAGGAGAAGTGGGAGACCAAATTGGAGGTGGATAAAATCAGTGAAAACGATTTTGTGTGATCGGGACCTGAACATGCAGGAGGGTGAAAGGAGGGCAAGGAATAGAGTGAATTGGATCGATGTGGTATACCGGGGTTGACGTGCTGTCAGTGGATTGAATCAGGGCATGTGAAGCGTCTGGGGTAAACCATGGAAAGCTGTGTAGGTATGTATATTTGCGTGTGTGGACGCATGTATATACATGTGTATGGCGGTGGGTTGGGCCATTTCTTTCGTCTGTTTCCTTGCGCTACCTCGCAAACTCGGGAGACAGCGAAAAAACAAAAAAAGAAATATATATATGTATATATATATGTATATATATATATATATATATATATATATATATATATATATATATATATATATATATATATATATATATATATATATATATATATACATATATATATATATATATATATATATATATATATATATATATATATATATATATATATGTTTGGTAAAGTGTGTGGAAGAAAAAAGTTAAGAGTAAATGTGAATAAAAGCAAGGTCATTAGGTACAGTAGGGTTGAGGGTCAAGTCAATTGGGAGGTGAGTCTGAATGGAGAAAAAGTGGAGGAAGTGAAGTGTTTTAGATATCTGGGAGTGGATCTGGCAGCGGATGGAACCATGGAAGCGGAAGTGGATCATAGGGTGGGGGAAGGGGCGAAAATTCTGGGGGCCTTGAAGAATGTGTGGAAGTCGAGAACATTATCTCGGAAAGCAAAAATGGGTATGTTTGAAGGAATAGTGGTTCCAACAATGGTGTATGGTTGCGAGGCGTGTGCTATGGATAGAGTTGTGCGCAGGAGGATGGATGTGCTAGAAATGAGATGTTTGAGGAAAATGTGTGGTGTGAGGTGGTTTGATCGAGTGAGTAACGTAAGGGTAAGAGAGATGTGTGGAAATAAAAAGAGTGTGGTTGAGAGAGCAGAAGAGGGAGTTTTGAAGTGGTTTGGGCACATGGAGAGAATGAGTGAGGAAAGATTGACCAAGAGGATATATGTGTCGGAGGTGGAGGGAACGAGGAGAAGAGGGAGACCAAATTGGAGGTGGAAAGATGGAGTGAAAAAGAATTTGTGCGATCGGGGCCTGAACATGCAGGAGGGTGAAAGGAGGGCAAGGAACAGAGTGAATTGGAGCGATGTGGTATACCGGGTTGACGTGCTGTCAGTGGATTGAATCAAGGCATGTGAAGCGTCTGGGGTAAACCATAGAAAGCTGTGTAGGTATGTATATTTGCGTGTGTGGACGTATGTATATACATGTGTATTGGGGGGGGGGGGCCGTTTCTTTCGTCTGTTTCCTTGCGCTACCTCGCAAACGCGGGAGACAGCGACAAAGTATAATGAAAAAAAAAAAAAAAAAAAATATATATATATATATATATATATATATATATATATATATATATATATATATATATATATATATATATATTTATATATATTTATATATATATATATATATATATATATATATATATATATATATATATATATATATATATATATATATATATATATATATATATATATATATATATATATATATTCTTAATACCTTCCACAGAGCATCTCTATCAACTCTATCATATACCTTCTCCACATCCATAAATGCTACATACAAATCCATTTCCTTTTTC
This sequence comes from Panulirus ornatus, assembly GCF_036320965.1. NCBI lineage: Eukaryota > Metazoa > Arthropoda > Malacostraca > Decapoda > Palinuridae > Panulirus > Panulirus ornatus. Next base: position 45,381,255 of record NC_092242.1, on the reverse strand, counting down.
TAAGTATTTCTCAGATACATTCTTCAAAGCAAACACCTGATCCACACATCCTCTACCACTTCTGAAACCACACTGCTCTTCCCCAATCTGATGCTCTGTACATGCCTTCACCCTCTCAATCAATACCCTCCCATATAATTTGCCAGTAATACTCAACAAACTTATACCTCTGTAATTTGAGCACTCACTCTTATCCCCTTTGCATTTGTACAATGGCACTATGCACGCATTCCGCCAATCCTCAGGCACCTCACCATGAGTCATACATACACTAAATAACCTTACCAACCACTCAACAATACAGTCATCCCCTTTTTTAATAAATTCCACTGCAATACCATCCACACCTGCTGCCTTGCCGGCTTTCATCTTCCGCAAAGCTTTTACTACCTCTTCTCTGTTTTGAAATGGTTTGGTCACATGGAGAGAATGAGTGAGGAAAGATTGACCAAGAGGATATACGTGTCGGAGGTGGAGGGAAAGAGGAGAAGAGGGAGACCAAATTGGAGGTGGAAAGATGGAGTGAAAAAGATTTTGTGTGATCGGGGCCTGAACATGCAGGAGGGTGAAAGGAGGGCAAGGAATAGAGTGAATTGGAGCGATGTGGTATACCGGGGTTGACGTGCTGTCAGTGGATTGTATCAAGGCATGTGAAGCGTCTGGGGTAAACCATGGAAAGCTGTGTAGGTATATATATTTGCGTGTTGACGTATGTATATACATGTGTATAGGGGTGGGTTGGGCCCTTTCTTTCGTCTGTTTCCTTGCGCTACCTCGCAAACGCGGGAGACAGCGACAAAGCAAAAAAGAAAAAAAAAATATATATATATACATATATATATATATATATATATATATATATATATATATATATATATATATTCCTCTTGGTCAATCTTTCCTCACTCATTCTCTCCAAGTGCGCAAACCAATTCAAAACACCCTCTTCTTCTCTCTCAACCACGCTCTTTTTATTTCCACACACCTCTCTTACCCTTACATTACTTACTCGATCAAACCACCTCACACCACATAATGTCCTCAAACATCTCATTTCTAGCACATGCACCGTCCTGCTCACGACTCTATCCATAGCCCACGCCTCGCAACCATACAACATTGTTGGAACCACTATTCCTTCAAACATACCCATTTTTGCTTTCCGAGATAATGTTCTCGACTTCCACACATTCTTCAAGGCTCCTAGGATTTTCGCCCCTCCCCCACCCTATGATTCACTTCCGCTTCCATGATTAGATCCGCTGCCAAATCCACTCCCAGATACCTAATACACTTTACTTCCTCCAGTTTTTCTACATTCAAACTTACCTCCCAATTGACTTGACCCTCAAACCTACTGTACCTAATAACCTTGCTCTGATTCACATTTACTTTTAACTTTCTTCTTTCACACACTTTACCAAACTCAGTCACCAGCTTCTGCAGTTTTTCACATGAATCAGCCTCCAGCGCTGTATCATCAGCGAACAACAACTGACTCACTTCCCAAGCTCTCTCATTCACAACAGACTTCATACTTGCCCTCTTTCCAAAACTCTTGCATTCACCTCTCTAACAACCCCATCCATAAACAAATTGAACAACCATGGAGACATCACACACCCCTGCCGCAAACCTACATTCACTGAGAACCAATCACTTTCCTCTCTTCCTACACGTACACATGCCTTACATCCTCGATAAAAATTTTTCACTGCTTCTAACAACTTGCCTCCCACACCATATATTCTTAATACCTTCCACAGAGCATCTCTATCAACTCTATCATATGCCTTCTCCAGACCCATAAATGCTACATACAAATCCATTTGCTTTTCTAAGTATTTCTCACGTGCATTCTTCAAAGCAAACAAATGATCCATACATCCTCTACCACTTCTGAAACCACACTGCTCCTCCCCAATCTGATGCTCTGTTCATGCCTCCACCCTCTCAATCAATACCCTCACATATAATTTACCAGGAATACTCAACAAACTTATACCTCTGTAATTTGAGCACTCACTCTTATCCCCTTTGCCTTTGTACAATGGCACTATGCACGCATCCCGCCAATCCTCAGGCATCTCACCATGAGTCTTACATACATTAAATAAACTTACGAACCACTCAACAATACAGTCACCTCCTTTTTTAATAAATTCCACTGAAATACCTTCCAAACCTGCTGCCTTGCCGGCTTTCATCTTCCGCAAAGCTTTTACTACCTCCTCTGTTTACCAAATCATTTCCCCTAACCCTCTCACTTTGCACACCACCTCGACCAAAACACCCTATATCTGCCACTCTATTATCAAACACATTCAACATACCTTCAAAATACTGACTCCATCTCCTTCTCACCTCACCACTACTTGCTATCACCTCCCCAATAGCGCCCTTCAATGAAGTTCCCATTTGCTCCCTTGTCTTACGCATTTTATTTACCTCCTTCCAGAACATCTTTTTATTCTCCCTAAAATTTAATGATACTCTCTCACCCCAACTCTCATTTGCCCTCTTTTTCACCTCTTGCACCTTTCTCTTGACCTCCTGTATCTTGCTTTTACACATCTCCCACTCAATTTCATTTTTTCCCTGCAAAAATCGTCCAAATGCCTCTTTCTTCTCTTTCACTAATAATCTTACTTCTTCATCCCACCACTCACTACCCTTTCTAATCAACCCACCTCCCACGTTTCTCATGCCACAAGCATCTTTCGCGCAATCCATCACCGATTCCCTAAATACATCCCATTCCTCCCCCACTCCCTTTACTTCCATTGTTCTCACCTTTTTCCATTCTGTACTCAGTCTCTCCGAGTACTTCCTCACGCCAGTCTCCTTCTCAAGAAATGGCCCAACCCACCCCCACACACATGCACACACACACACGTCCACACACGCAAATATATATACCCATACATCTCAATGTACATATATATATATACACACAAACACATAGACATATATACACAAGCACACAATTCACACTGTCTGCCTCTATTCATTTCCATCGCCACTTCGCTACATATGGAATAACATCCCCATCCCCCCTCATGTGTACGAGGTAGCGCTATGAAAAGACAACAAAGGCCCCATTTGTTCAAACTCAGTCTGTAGCTGTCATGCAATAATGCCCGAAACCACAGCTCCCTTTCCACATCCAGGCCCCACAGAACTTTCCCTGGTTTACACCAGACGCTTCACATGCCCTGATTCAATCCATTTACAGCACGTCGACCCCGGTATACCACATCGAGCCAATTCACTCTATTCCTTGCCCACCTTTCACCCTCCTGCATGCTCAGGCACCGATCACTCAATATCTCTTTCACACCATCTTTCCACCTCCAATTTGGTCTCCGACTTCTCCTTCCCTCCACCTCCGACACATATATCCTCTTGGTCAATCTTTCCTCACTCATTCTCTCCATGTGCCCAAACCATTTGAAAACACCCTCTTCTGCTCTCTCAACCCCGCTCTTCCTATTTCGACACATCTCTCGTACCCTTATATTACTTACTCGATCAAACCACCTCACACCACATATTGCCCTCAAACATCTCATTTCCAGCACATCCATCCTCCTGAGCACAACTCTATCCATAGCCCACGCCTCGCAACCATACAACATTGTCGGAAACACTATTCCTTCAAACATAGCCATTTTTGCTCTCGGAGATAATGTTCTCGACTTCCACACATTCTTCAAGGCTACCAGGATTTTCGACCCCTCCCCCAACCTATGATTCACTTCCGCTTCCATGGTTATATCCGCTGCCAGATCCACTTCCAGATATCTAAAACACTTTACTTCCTCCAGTTTTCCTACATTTAAACTTACCTCCCAATTGACTTGACCCTCAACCCTACTGTACCTAATAACCTTGCTCGTATTCACATTTGCTCTTAACTTTCTTCTTTCACACACTTTACCAAACTCAGTCACCAGCTTCTGCAGTTTCTCACATGAATCAGCCACCAGCCCTGTATCATCAGCGAACAACAAATGACTCACTTCCCAAGCTCTCTCATCCACAACAGACTTCATACTTGCCCCTCTTTCCAAAACTCTTGCATTAACCTCCCGAACAACCCCATCCATAAACAAATTAAACAACCATCGAGACATCACACACCCCTGCCGTACACCTACATTCACTAAGACCCAATCACTTTCCTCTCTTCCTACACGTACACATGCCTTACATCCTTGATAAAAACTTTTCACTGCTTCGAACAACTTCCCCTCCACAGCATATATTCTTAGTACCCGCCACAGAGCATCTCTATCAACTCTATAATATGCCTTCTCCAGATCCATAGATGCTACATACAAATCCATTTCCTTTTCTAAGTATTTCTCAAATACATTATTCAAAGAAAACCCCTGATCCACACATCTTCTACCACTTCTGAAACCACACTGCTCTTCCCCAATCTGATGCTCTATACATGCCTCCACCCTCTCAATCAATACCCTCACATATAGTTTACCAGGAATACTCAACAAACTTATACCTCTGTAATTTGAGCACTCACTCTTATCCCCTTTGCCTTTGTACAATGGCACTATGCACGCATTCCGCCAATCCTCAGGCACCTCACCATGAATCATACATACATTAAATAACCTTACCAACAAGTCAACAATACAGTCACCACCTTTTTTGATAAATTCCACTGCAAAACCATCCAAACCTGCTGCCTTGCCGGTTTTCATCTTCCGCAAAGCTTTTACTACCACTTATCTGTTTACCAAATCATTTTCCATAAACATCTCACTTTGCACACCACCTTGACCAAAACACCCTATATCTGCCACTCTATCATCAAACACTTTCAACAAACTTTCGCAACACTCGCTCCATCTCCTTCTCACATCACCACTACTTGTTATCACCTCCCCATTAGCCCCCTTCACTGAATGTCCAATTTGTTCCCTTGTCTTACGCAATTTATTTACCTCCTTCCAAAACATCTTTTTATTCTCCATAAGATTTAATGATACTCTCTCACCCCAACTCTCATTTGCCCTCTTTTTCACCTCTTGCACCTTTCTCTTGACCTCCTGTCTCTTTCTTTTATACATATCCCACTCATTTGTATTTTTTCCCGGCAAAAATCGTTCAAATGCATATCTCTTCTCTTTCACTAATAAACTTACTTCTTCATCCCACCACTCACTACCCTTTCTAATCAACCCACCTCCCACTCTTCTCATGCCACAAGAATCTTTCTCACAAGCCATCACTGCTTCCCTAAATACCTCCCATTCCTCCACCACTCCCCTTACCTCCTTTGTTCTCACTTTTTTCCATTCTGTACTCAGTCTCCCCTGGTACTTCCTCACGAAAGTCTCCCTCCCAAGCTCACCTACTCTCACCACCCTCTTCACCCCAACATTCACTCTTCTTTTCTGAAAACCCATACAAATCTTCACATTCGCCTCCAAAAAATAATGATTAGACATCAATCCAGTTGCACCTCTCAGCTAATAAACGTCCAGAAGTCTCTCTTTCGCGCGTCTGTCATTTAACATGTAATCCAATAACGCTCTCTAGCCATCTCTACTACTTACATACGTATACTTATGTATATCTCGATTTTTAAACCAGGTATTCCCAATCAACAGTCTTTTGTCAGCACATTTATCAACCAGTTCTTCACCATTTACATCTACAACACTGAACACCCCATGTATATCAATTATTCCCTCAACTGCCACATTACTCACCCTTACATTCAAATCACCCATCACTATAACCCGATCTTGTGCATCAAAACCACTAACACACTCATTCAGCTGCTCCCAAAACACTTGCCTCTCATGATCTTTCGTCTCATGCCCAGGTGTATATCCACCAATAATCACCCACCTCTCTCCATCAATTTTCACTTTTACCCAGATTAATCTAGAATTTACTTTCTTACATTCTATCACATACTCCCACAACTCCTGTTTCAGGAGTAGTGCTACTCCTTCCCTTGTTCTTATCCTCTCACAAACCCCTGACTTTACTTCCAAGACATTCCCAAACCATATATATATATATATATATATATATATATATATATATATATATATATATATATATATATATATATATATATATATATATATATATATATATATATATATATATATATATATATATATATATATATATATATATATATATATATATATATATATATATATATATATATATATATATATATATATATATATATATATATATATATATATATATATATATATATATATATATATATATATATATATATATATATATATATATATATATATATATATATATATATATATATATATATATATATATATATATATATATATATATATATATATATATATATATATATATATATATATATATATATTATATATATATATATATATATATATATATATATATATATATATATATATATATATATATATATATATATATATATATATATATATATATATATATATATATATATATATATATATATATATATATATATATATATATATATATATATATATATATATATATATATATATATATATATATATATATATATATATATATATATATATATATATATATATATATATATATATATATATATATATATATATATATATATATATATATATATATATATATATATATATATATATATATATATATATATATATATATATATATATATATATATATATATATATATATATATATATATATATATATATATTTTTATTTTTTATTATATATATATATATATATATATATATATATATATATATATATATATATATATATATATATATATATATATATATATATATATATATATATATATATATATATATATATATATATATATATATATATATATATATATATATATATATATATATATATATATATATATATTTTTATTTTTTATTATACGAAAGAAATGGCCCAACCACCCCAATACACATGTATATACATACGTCCACACACGCAAATATACATACCTACACAGCTTTCCATAGCTTACCCCAGACGCTTCACATGCCTTGATTCAATCCACTGACAGCACGTCAACCCTGGTATACCACATCGCTCCAATTCACTCTATTCCTTGCCCTCCTTTCACCCTCCTGCATGTTCAGGCACCGATCACACAAAATCTTTTTCACTCCATCTTTCCACCTCCAATTTGGTCTCCCTCTTCTCCTTGTTCCCTCCACCTCCGACACATATATCCTCTTGGTCAATCTTTCCTCACTCATCCTCTCCATGTGCCCAAACCACTTCAAAACACCCTCTTCTGCTCTCTCAACAACGCTCTTTTTATTTCCACACATCTCTCTTACCCTTACGGTACTCACTCGATCAAACCACCTCACACCACACATTGTCCTCAAACATCTCATTTCCAGCACATCCATCCTCCTGCGCACAACTCTATCCATAGCCCACGCCTCGCAACCATACAACATTGTTGGAACCACTATTCCTTCAAACATACCCATTTTTGCTTTCCGAGATAATGTTCTCGACTTCCACACATTCTTCAAGGCCCCCAGAATTTTCGCCCACTCCCCCACCCTATGATCCACTTCCGCTTCCATGGTTCCATCCGCTGCCAGATCTACTCCCAGATATCTAAAACACTTCACTTCCTCCAGTTTTTCTCCATTCAAACTCACCTCCCAATTGACTTGACCCTCAACCCTACTGTACCTAATAACCTTGCTCTTATTCACATTTACTCTTAACTTTCTTCTTCCACACACTTTACCAAACTCAGTCACCAGCTTCTGCAGTTTCTCACATGAATCAGCCACAAGCGCTGTATCATCAGCGAACAACAACTGACTCACTTCCCAAGCTCTCTCATCCCAACAGACTTCATACTTGCCCCTCTTTCCAAAACTCTTGCATTTACCTCCCTAACAACCCCATCCATAAACAAATTAAACAACCATGGAGACATCACACACCCCTGCCGCAAACCTACATTCACTGAGAACCAATCACTTTCCTCTCTTCCTACACGTACACATGCCTTACATCCTCGATAAAAACTTTTCACTGCTTCTAACAACTTTCCTCCCACACCATATATTCTTAATACCTTCCACAGAGCATCTCTATCAACTCTATCATATGCCTTCTCCAGATCCATAAATGCTACATACAAATCCATTTGCTTTTCTAAGTATTTCTCACATACATTCTTCAAAGCAAACACCTGATCCACACATCCTCTACCACTTCTGAAACCACACTGCTCTTCCCCAATCTGATGCTCTGTACATGCCTTCACCCTCTCAATCAATACCCTCCCATATAATTTACCAGGAATACTCAACAAACTTATACCTCTGTAATTTCAGCACTCACTCTTATCCCCTTTGCTTTTGTACAATGGCACTATGCACGCATTCCGCCAATCCTCAGGCACCTCACCATGAGTCATACATACATTAAATAACCTTACCAACCAGTCAACAATACAGTCACCCCCTTTTTTAATAAATTCCACTGCAATACCATCCAAACCTGCTGCCTTGCCGGCTTTCATCTTCCGCAAAGCTTTCACTACCTCTTCTCTGTTTACCATATCATTTTCCCTAACCCTCTCACTTTGCACACCACCTCGACCAAAACACCCTCTATCTGTATTTAGGGAATCAGTGATGGATTGCGCAAAAGATGCTTGTGGCATGAGAAGAGTGGGAGGTGGGTTGATTAGAAAGGGTAGTAAGTGGTGGGATGAAGAAGTAAGAGTATTAGTGAAAGAGAAGAGAGAGGCATTTGGACGATTTTTTCAGGGAAAAAATGCAATTGAGTGGGAGATGTATAAAAGAAAGAGACAGGAGGTCAAGAGAAAGGTGCAAGAGGTGAAAAAAAGGGCAAATGAGAGTTGGGGTGAGAGAGTATCATTAAATTTTAGGGAGAATAAAAAGATGTTCTGGAAAGAGGTAAATAAAGTGCGTACGACAAGGGAGCAAATGGGAACTTCAGTGAAGGCCGCAAATGGGGAGGTGAAAACAAGTAGTGGTGATGTGAGAAGGAGATGGAGTGAGTATTTTGAAGGTTTGTTGAATGTGTTTGATGATAAAGTGGCACACACATATATATATATATATATATATATATGTATATATATATATATATATATATATATATATATATATATATATATATATATATATATATATATATATATATATATATATATATATATATATATATATATATATATATATATATATGTATACATATATATATATATATATATATATATATATATATATATATATATATATATATATATATATATATATATATATATATATATATATATATATATATATATATATATATATATATATATATATATATATATATATATATATATATATATATATATATATTATACATATATATATATATATATATATATATATATATATATATATATATATATATATATATATATATATATATATATATATATATATATATATATATATATATATATATATATATATATATATTTTTTTTTTTTTTTTTTATACTTTGTCTCTGTCTCCCGCGTTTGCGAGGTAGCGCAAGGAAACAGACGAAAGAAATGGCCCAACCCCCCCCCCCCCCATACACATGTACATACGTCCACACACGCAAATATACATACCTACACAGCTTTCCATGGTTTACCCCAGACGCTTCACATGCCTTGATTCAATCCACTGACAGCACGTCAACCCCTGTATACCACATCGCTCCAATTCACTCTATTCCTTGCCCTCCTTTCACCCTCCTGCATGTTCAGGCCCCGATCACACAACATCTTTTTCACTCCATCTTTCCACCTCCAATTTGGTCTCCCTCTTCTCCTCGTTCCCTCCACCTCCGACACATATATCCTCTTGGTCAATCTTTCCTCACTCATTCTCTCCATGTGCCCAAACCATTTCAAAACACCCTCTTCTGCTCTCTCAACCACGCTCTTTTTATTTCCACACATCTCTCTTACCCTTACGTTACTTACTCGATCAAACCACCTCACACCACACATTGTCCTCAAACATCTCATTTCCAGCACATCCATCCTCCTGCGCACATCTCTATCCATAGCCCACGCCTCGCAACCATACAACATTGTTGGAACCACTATTCCTTCAAACATACCCATTTTTGCTTTCCGAGATAATGTTCTCGACTTCCACACATTTTTCAAGGCTCCCAAAATTTTCGCCCCCTCCCCCACCCTATGATCCACTTCCGCTTCCATGGTTCCATCCGCTGACAGATCCACTCCCAGATATCTAAAACACTTCACTTCCTCCAGTTTTTCTCCATTCAAACTCACCTCCCAATTGACTTGACCCTCACCCCTACTGTACCTAATAACCTTGCTCTTATTCACATTTCCTCTTAACTTTCTTCTTCCACACACTTTACCAAACTCAGTCACCAGCTTCTGCAGTTTCTCACATGAATCAGCCACCAGCGCTGTATCATCAGCGAACAACAACTGACTCACTTCCCAAGCTCTCTCATCCCCAACAGACTTCATACTTGCCCCTCTTTCCAGGAATCTTGCATTTACCTCCCTAACAACCCCATCCATAAACAAATTAAACAACCATGGAGACATCACACACCCCTGCCGCAAACCTACATTCACTGAGAACCAATCACTTTCCTCTCTTCCTACACGTACACATGCCTTACATCCTCGATAAAAACTTTTCACTGCTTCTAACAACTTGCCTATATATATATATATGTATATATATATATATATATATATATATATATATATATATATATATATATATATATATATATATATATATATATATATATATATATATATATATATATATATATATATATATTTTTATATATATACATATATATATATATATATATATATATATATATATATATATATATATATATATATATATATATATATATATATATATATATATATATATATATATATATATATACATATATATATATATATATATATATATATATATATATATATATATATATATATATATATATATATATACATATATATATATATATATATATATATATATATATATATATATATATATATATATATATATATATATATATATATTTTTATTTTTATTATACTTTGTCGCTGTCTCCGGCGTTTGGGAGGTAGCGCAAGGAAACAGACGAAAGAAATGGCCCAACCCCCCCCCATACACATGTATATACATACCTCCACACACGCAAATATACATACCTACACAGCTTTCCATGGTTTACCCCAAAAGAAAAAAAAACAAAAATTATATATATATATATATATATATATATATATATATATATATATATATATATATATATATATATATATATATATATATATATATATATATATATATATATATATATATATATATATATATATTTTATATATATATTTCTTTTTTTTTCAAATCATTCGCCATTTCCCACATCAGCAAGGTAGCGATATATATATATATATATATATATATATATATATATATATATATATATTTATATATATATCAGTATCTTGTCTTCGCTAAGGTGAAGATTTGAATGGGTTTTCAGAAAAGAAGAGTGAATGTTGTGGTGAAGAGAGAGGCGAGAGTAAGTGAGCTTGGGAGGGAGACTTTTGTGAGGAAGTACCAGGTGAGACTGAATACAGAATGGAAAAAAGTGAGAACAATGGAGGTAAGGGGAGTGGGGGAGAAATGGGTTGTATTTAGGGAAGCTGTGATGGCTTGCGCAAAAGATTCTTGTGGCATGAGAGGCGTGGGAGATGGGTTGATTAGAAAGCGTAGTCAGTGGTGGGGTGAAGAAGTAACATTATTAGTGAAAGAGAAGAAAGAGGCATTTGGACGATTTTTCCTGGGAAAAAATGCAAATGAGTGACAGATGTATGAAAGAAAGAGACAAGAGGTCAAGAGAAAGGTGCAAGAGGTTAAAAAGATGGCAAATGAGAGTTGGGTGAGAGAGTATCATTCAATTTTAGGGAGAATAAAAAGATGTTCTGGAAAGAGGAAAATAAAGTGCGCAAGACAAGGGAGAATATGGGAACTTCAGTGAAGGGCGCTAATGGGGAGGTGATAACAAGTAGCGGTGATGTGAGTAGGAGATGGAGTGAGTATTTTGAAGGTTTAATAAATATGTTTGATGATAGAGTGGCAGATATAGGGTGTTTTCGTCGAGGTGGTGTGCAAAGTGAGAGGGTTAGGGAAAATGATTTGGTAAACAGAGAAGAGGTAGTAAAAGCTTTGCGGAAGATGTAAGCCGGCAAGGCAGCAGGTTTGGATGGTATTGCAGTGGAATCTATTAAAAAAGAGGGTGACTGTATTGTTGACTGGTTGGTAAGGTTATTTAATGTGTGTATGACTAATTTTGAGGTGCGTGAAGATTGGCGTAATGCGTGCATAGTACCATTGTACAAAGGCAAAGGGGATAAGAGTGAGTGCTCAAATTACAGAGGTATAAGTTTGTTGAGTATTCCTGGTTAATTATATAGGAGGGTATTGATTGAGAGGGTGAAGGCATGTACAGAGCATCAGATTGGGGAAGAGCAGTGTGGTTTCAGAAGTGGTAGAGGATGTGTGGATCAGGTGTTTGCTTTGAAGAATGTATGTGAGAGAAACTTAGAAAAGCAAATGGATTTGTATGTAGCATTTATGGATCTTGAGAAGGCATATGATAGAGTTGATAGAGATGCTCTGTGGAGGGTATTAAGAATATATGGTGTGGGAGGCAAGTTGTTAGAAGCAGTGAAAAGCTTTTATCGAGGATGTAAGTCAGGTGTACGTGTAGGAAGAGAGGAAAGTGATTGGTTCTCAGTGAATGTAGGTTTGCGGCAGGGGTGTGTCATGTCTCCATGGTTGTTTAATTTGTTTATGGATGGGGTTGTTAGAGAGGTGAATGCCAGAGTTTTGGAAAGAGGGGCAAGTATGAAGTCTGTTGTGGATGAGAGAGCTTGGGAATTAAGTCAGTTGTTGTTCGCTGATGATACAGCGCTGGTGGTTGATGCATGTGAGAAACTGCAGAAGCTGGTGACTGAGTTTGGTAAAGTGTGTGAAAGAAGAAAGTTAAGAGTAAATGTGAATAAGAGCAAGGTTATTAGGTACAGTAGGATTGAGGGTCAAGTCAATTGTGAGGTAAGTATGAATGTAGGAAAACTGAAGGAAGTAAAGTGTTTTAATTATCTGGGAATAGATTTTTTAGATGTCTTACAGATCTGGCAGCGGGTGGGATCATGGAAGCGTAAGTGAATGATTCGGTTGGGGATCGGTGGAAAATCCTAGGAGCTTTGAAGAATGTTCGGGAGTCGAGAACATTATCCCGGAAAGCAAAAATGGATATGTTTGAAGGAATAGTGGTTCCAACAATGTTGTATGGTTGCGAGGCGTGGGCTATGGATAGAGTTGTGCGCAGGAGGGTGGATTTGCTGGAAATGAGATGTTTGAGGACAATGTGTGGTGTGAGTTGGTTTGATCGAGTAAGTAATGTAAGGGTAAGAGAGATGTGTGGAAATAAAAAGAGCGTGGTTGTGAGAGCAGAAGAGGGTGTTTTGAAATGGTTTGGGCACATGGAGAGAATGAGTGAGGAAAGATTGACCAAGAGGATATATGTGTCGGAGGTGGAGGGAACGAGGAGAAGTGGGTGACCAAATTGGAGGTGGAAAGATGGAGTGAAAAAGATTCTGTGTGATCGGGGCCTGAACATGCAGGAGGGTGAAAGGCGGGCAAGGATTAGAGTAAATAGGATCGATGTGGTATACCGGGGTTGACGTGCTGTCATTGGATTGAATCAGGGCATGTGAAGCGTCTGGGGTAAACCATGGAAAGTTGTGTGGGGCCTGGATGTGGAAAGGGAGCTGTGGTTTCGGGCATTATTGCATGACAGCTACAGACTGAGTGTGAACGAATGGGGCCTTTGTTGTCTTTTCCTAGCGCTACCTCGCACACATGAGAGTGGAGGGGGATGGTATTCCATGTGTGGCGAGGTGGCGATGGGAATGAATAAAGGCAGACAGTGTGAATTGTCTGCATGGGTTTATATGTATGTGTCTGTGTGTGTATATATATGTTTACATTGAGATGTATAGGTATGTATATTTGCGTGTATTGACGTGTATGTATATTCATGTGTATGGGGGTGGGTTGGGCCATTTCTTTCGTCTGTTTCCTTGCGCTACCTCGCGAACGCGGAAGACAGCGACAAAGCAAAATAAATAAGAATATATATATATATATATATATATATATATATATATATATATATATATATATATATATATATATGTGTGTGTATATATATATATATATATAAATATATATATATATATATGTATATATATATATATATATATATATATATATATATATATATATATATATATATATATATATATATATATATATATATATATATATATATATATATATATATATATATATATATATATATATATATATATATATATATATATATATATATATATATATATATATATATATATATAGATATATATATATATATATATATATATATATATATATATATATATATATATATATATATATATATATATGTATATATATATATATATATATATATATATATATATATATATATATATATATATATATATATATATATATATATATATATATATATATATATACATATATATATATATATATGCAAGAGTTTTGGAAAGAGGGGCAAGTATGAAGTCTGTTGGGGATGAGAGAGCTTGGGAAGTGAGTCAGTTGTTGTTCGCTGATGATACAGCGCTGGTGGCTGATTCATGTGAGAAACTGCAGAAGCTGGTGACTGAGTTTGGTAAAGTGTGTGGAAGAAGAAAGTTAAGAGTAAATGTGAATAAGAGCAAGGTTATTAGGTACAGTAGGGTTGAGGGTCAAGTCAATTGGGAGGTGAGTTTGAATGGAGAAAAACTGGAGGAAGTGAAGTGTTTTAGATATCTGGGAGTAGATCTGGCAGCGGATGGAACCATGGAAGCGGAAGTGGATCATAGGGTGGGGGAGGGGGCGAAAATTCTGGGGGCCTTGAAGAATGTGTGGAAGTCGAGAACATTATCTCGGAAAGCAAAAATGGGTATGTTTGAAGGAATAGTGGTTCCAACAATCTTGTATGGTTGCGAGGCGTGGGCTATGGATAGAGTTGTGCGCAGGAGGATGGATGTGCTGGAAATGAGATGTTTGAGGACAATGTGTGGTGTGAGGTGGTTTGATCGAGTGAGTAACGTAAGGGTAAGAGAGGTGTGTGGAAATAAAAAGAGCGTGGTTGAGAGAGCAGAAGAGGGTGTTTTGAAGTGGTTTGGGCACATGGAGAGAATGAGTGAGGAAAGATTCACCAAGAGGATATATGTGTCGGAGGTGGAGGGAACGAGGAGAAGAGGGAGACCAAATTGGAGGTGGAAAGATGGAGTGAAAAAGATTTTGTGTGATCGGGGCCTGAACATGCAGGAGGGTGAAAGGAGGGCAAGGAATAGAGTGAATTGGAGCGATGTGGTATACCGGGGTATACGTGCTGTCAGTGGATTGAATCAAGGCATGTGAAGCGTCTGGGGTAAACCATGGAAAGCTGTGTAGGTATGTATATTTGCGTGTGTGGATGTATGTATATACATGTGTATGGGGGGGGGGGGTGGGGCCATTTCTTTCTTCTGTTTCCTTGCGCTACCTCGCAAACGCGGGAGACAGCGACAAAGTATAAAAAAAAAAAAAAAATATATATATATATATATATATATATATATATATATATATACATATATAGTTATTTATTTATCTATTTTGCTTTGTCGCTGTGTCCCGCGTTAGCGAGGTAGCGCAAGATAACAGACGAAAGAATGGCCCAACCCACCCACATACACATATATGTACAAACACGTCCAGACACGCAAATATACTTACCTATACATCTCAACGTATACATATATATACACACACAGACATATACATATATACCCATGCACATAATTAATACTGTCTTTCTTAATTCATTCTCATCGACACCTCACCATACATGAAATAACAACCACCTCCTCCCCTCTTGTGTGCGAGGTAGCGATAGGAAAACACAACAAAGGACCCATTCGTTCACACTCAGTCTCTATTTGTCATGTAATAATGCACCGAAACCACAGCTCGCTTTCCACATTCAGGCCCCACAGAATTTTCCATGGTTTACCCCAGACGCTTCACCTGCCGTAATTCAATCCATTGACAGCACGTCAACCCCGGTATACCACATCGTTCCAATTCACTCTATTCCTTGCACGCCTTTCACCCTCCTGCATATTCAGGCCTCGATAACTCAAAATCTTTTTCAATCCATCTTTCCACCTCTAATTTGGTCTCCCACTTCTCTTCGTTCCATCCACCTTTGACACATATATCCTCTTGGTCAATTTTTCCTCACTCATTCTCTCCATGTGACCAAACCATTTCAAAACACCCTCTCCTGCTCTCTCAACCACACTCTTTTTATTACCACACATCTTTCTTCCCCATACATTGCTTACTCGATCAAACCACCTCACACCACATATTGTCCTCAAACATCTCATTTCCAGCACGTCCACTCTCCTGCGCACAACTCTATCCATACGGCACGCCTCGCAACCATACAACATTGTTGGAACCACTATTCCTTCAAACATACCCATTTTTGCCTTACGAGATAATGTTCTCGACTTCCACACATTCTTCAAGGCTCCCAGAATTTTCGCCCCCTCCCCCACCCTATGATTCACTTCCGCTTCCATGGTTCAATCCGCTGCCAAATCCATTCCCAGATACCTAAAACACTTCACATCCTCCAGTTTTTCTCCATTCAAACTTACCTACCAATTCACTTGACCCTCAACCCTACTGTACCTAATAACTTTGCTCTTATGCACATTTACTCTACTTTCTTCTTTCATACACTTTACCAAACTTAGTCACCAGCTTCTGCAGTTTCGCACATGAATCAGCTAGCAGCGCTGTATCATCAGCGAACAACAACTGACTCACTTCCCAAGCTCTCACATCCACAAGGAACTACACACTTGCCCCTCTTTCCAAAACTCTCGCATTCACCTCCCTAACAAACCCATCCATAAACAAATTAACAACCATGGAGACATCAAACACCCCTGCCGCAAACCTACATATATAAATATATATATATATATATATATATATATATATATATATATATATATATATATATATATATATATATATATGCCTGGGGATAGGGGAAAAAGAATACTTCCCACGCATTCCTCACATGTCGTAGAAGGCGACAAAAGGTGACGTAAGTAAGGGGCTAGAAACCCTTCCCTCCTTATAATTTATCTTTCTAAAAGGGGAAACAGAAGGAGTCACGCGGGGAGTGCTCATTCTCCTAGAAGGCTCAGATTTTGGTGTCTAAATGTGTGTGGATGCAACCAAGATGAGAAAAAAGGAGAGATAGGTAGTATGTTTGAGGAAAGGAACCTGGATGTTCTGGCTCTGAGTGGAACGAAGCTCAAGGGTAAAGGGGAAGAGTGGTTTGGGAATGTCTTGGGAGTAGTCAGGGGTTAGTGAGAGGACAAAAGCAAGGGAAGGAGTAACACTACTCCTGAAACATGACTGGTGGGAGTATATGATAGTGTCAGAAAGTAAAGTCTAGATTCATATGGATAAAACTGAAAGTTGATGGAGAGAGATGGGTGATTGTAGGTGCATATGCACCTGGGCATGAAAAAAAAGATCATGAGAGGCAAGTGTTTTGGGAGCAGCTGAATCAGTGTGTTAATGGTTTTGATGCACGAGACCGGGTTATAGTGATGGGTGATTTGAATGCAAATGTGAGTAATGTGGCAGTTGAGGGAATAATTGGTATACATGGTGGTGCTAATGGGGAGGTGACAACAAGTAGTGGTGATGTGAGAAGGTGTAGTGAGTATTTTGAAGGTTTGTTGAATGTGTTTGATGATAGGGTGGCAGATATACGGTGTTTTGGTCGAGGTGGTGTGCAAAGTGAGAGGGTTAGGGAAAATGATTTGGTAAACAGAGAAGAGGTAGCAAAAGCTTTGCGGAAGATGAAAGGCGGCAAGGCAGAGGGTTTGGATATATATATATATATATATATATATATATATATATATATATATATATATATATATATATATATATATATATATATATATATATATATATATATATATATATATATATATATATATATATATACATATATATATATATATATATATATATATATATATATATATATATATATATATATATATATATATATATATATATATTTCTTTTTCTTTCATACTATTCGCCATTTCCCGCGTTAGCAAGGTAGCGTTAAGAATAGAGGACTGGGCCTCTGAGGGAATATCCTCACCTGGCCTCATTTTCCGTTCCTTCTTATGGAAAATTAAAAAAGAGAGGGGAGGATTTCCAGCCCCCCGCTCCCTCCCCTTTTAGTCGACTTCTACGACACGCAGGGAATATGTTGGAAGTATTCTTTCTCCCCTATCCCCAGGGATATATATATACGTTTAAATTTTACATTTTACATCAGAGTTTTGATTTTTTTTTCTTTTCAGATTTGTGATGGTGCCTGTGGGAAGGAGAAACCTTGATTGAAATAAATAATGATGATTAACTGGTGTTTGAGTGCCCATCTAATAGCAGAACAATAATGACTTTGGGGTGGGTTATATATATAGGTACATGTACCTTTATATATACAGGCACATATATACCTGTATATATACAAGTATATGCACCTATATATATATATATATATATATATATATATATATATATATATATATATATATATATATATATATATATATATATATACATATATATATATATATATATATATATATATATATATATATATATATATATATATATATATATATATATTCTTTTCTTTCTTTCAAACTATTCGCCATTTCCCGCATTAGCGAGGTAGCGTTAAGAACAGAGGACTGGGCCTTTGAGGGAATACCCTCACCTGGCCCAATTCTCTGTTCCTTCTTTTGGAAAATTAAAAAAAACGAGAGGGGAGGATTTCCAGCCCCCCGCTCCCT
Organism: Panulirus ornatus; assembly: GCF_036320965.1. Lineage (NCBI taxonomy): Eukaryota > Metazoa > Arthropoda > Malacostraca > Decapoda > Palinuridae > Panulirus > Panulirus ornatus. Next base: position 45,362,072 of record NC_092242.1, on the reverse strand, counting down.
CCCCTTTTAGTCGCCTTCTACGACACGCAGGGAATACGTGGGAAGTATTCGCTCTCCCCTATCCCCAGGGATAATATATATATATATATATATATATATATATATATATATATATATTTATATATTAAACTTAGTTGCTATCTCCCGAGTTAGCACAAGGAAACAAACGAGAGAATGGACCAACCCACCCAGATATATATATATATATATATATATATATATATATATATATATATATATATATATATATATGTATATATATATATTTCTTTTTCTTTCATACTATTCGCCATTTCCCGCGCATGAAGGTGGGCGTTCATATACACTTTATTCGTATTCATATAACTCCGCGTTGTACAGTCAGGTTCGGTAAAACGCCATCAGCTGGCTATGTGTTCTGTTCGGAAACAACCGATAGACCCCGTTGCTCACCATTGTGAGACGAAGGGTATTCGAGTACTTAGTATTTCGAATAGTTGTTTCCTATTATACAGTCCCTTAGCCTAGCGGTTACATGCCTGCCTCTTGCACAAGGGGTCCCAGGTTCGATCCTGGCTGTTGGAGCTTTGTATGTTCTATGAAGGTGCGCGTTCATATACACTTTATTCGTATTCATATAACTCCGCGTTGTACAGTCAGGTTCGGTAAAACGCTATCAGCTGGCTATGTGTTCTGTTCGGAAACAACCGATAATCCCCGTTGCTCACCATTGTGAGACGAAGGGTATTCGAGTACTTAGTATTTCGAATAGTTGTTTCCTATTACACAGTCCCTTAGCCTAGCGGTTAGCATGCCTACCTCTTGCACAAGGGGTCCCAGGTTCGATCCTGGCTGTTGGAGGTTTTATGATATATATATATATATATATATATATATATATATATATATATATATATATATATATATATATATATATATATTCTTTTTCTTTTTTTTTTTAAACTATTCGCCATTTCCCGCGTTAGATAGGTGGCGTTAAGAACAGAGGACTGGGCCTTTTTTGGAATATCTTCACCTGGCCCCACTCTGTGCCTTCTTTTGCAAAATTAAAAAAAAACGAGAGGGGAGGATTTCCAGCCTCCCGCTCCCTCCCCTTTTAGTCGCCTTCTACGAGACGCAGGGAATACGTTGGAAGTATTCTTAATCCCCTTTCACCAGGGATATATATATATATATATATATATATATATATATATATATATATATATATATATATATATATATATATATATATATATATATATATATATATATATATATATATATATATTATAATTTGTCGCTGTCTCCAGCGCTAGCAAGGTAACGCAAGGAAACGGACGAGAGAATGGCCCAACCCACCCACATACACATGTATATATATACACGTCCATACACGCAAATATACATACCTATACATCACAACGTATACATATATATACTCACACAGACATAAAAATATACACATGTACATAATTCATGCTGTCTCCCTTTATTCTTTCCCGTCGCCACCCTCCCAAACATGAAATAACAAACCCCCTCCGCCCTCAAGTGCGCGAGGCAGGGCCAGGAAAAGACAACAAAGGCCACATTCGTTCACACTCAGTCTCTAGTTGTCATGTATAATGCACTGAAAGCACAGCTTCCTTTCCACATCCAGGCCCCACGGAACTTTTCATGGTTTACCCCAGAGGCTTCATATGCCCTGTTTCAATCCATTGATTGAAACACATCGTTCCAATTCATTCTATTCCTTGATCGCCTTTCACCCTCTTTCATGTTCAGGCCCCGATCACTCAAAATCTTTTTCCCTCCTTCTTTCCACTTCCCATTTGGTCTCCCACTTCTCGTTCCCTCCACCTCCGACACATATATCCTCTTGGTCAATCTTTCCTCTCTCATTCTCTCCATGTGACCAAACCATTTCAAAACACCCTCTTCTGCTCTCTCAATCACACTGTTTTATTACCACACATCTCTCTTACCCTATTATTACTTACTCGATCAAACCACCTCACGCCACATATAGTCCTCAAACATCTCATTTCCAGCACACCCACCATCCTCCGCACAGCTCTATCTATAGCCCACGCCTCGCAACCATATAACATTGTTGGAACCACTATTCCCTCAAACATACCCATTTTTCCTTTCTGAGGTAATGTTCTCGACTTCCACACATTTTTCAACGCTCACAGAACTTTCGCCCCCTCCCCCACCCTATGATTCACTTCCGCTTCCATGGTTCTATCCGCTGCCAAATCCACTCCCACATATCTAAAACACTTCACTTCCTCCAGTTTTTCTCCATTCAAACTTACCTCCCAATTGACTTGTCCCTTAACCCTATTGTACCTAATAACCTTGCTCTTATTCACATTTACTCTTAGCTTTATTCTTTAACACACTTTACCCATCTCAGTCACCAGCTTCTGCAGTCTCTCACCCGAATCGTCAACCAGCGCTGTTTCATTAGCAAACAACAACTGACTCAAGCTCTCTCATCCACAACAGACTGCATACTTTCCATCTTTCTAAAACCCTTGCATTTACCTTCCTAACAACCCCATCCATAAACCAATTAAACAACCATGGAGACATCTCGCACCCCTGCCGAAAACCAACATCCACTGAGAACCAATCATTTTCCTCTCTTCCTACATATGCACATGCCTTACATCTTCGATAAAAACGTTTCAGTGCTTCAAGCAACATACCTCCTACACCGTATATTTTGAATACCTTCCACAGAGCATCTCTATCAACTCTATCATATGCCTTCTCCAGATCCATAAATGCTACATAGAAATCCATTTGCTTTTCTAATTATTTCTCATTCATTTTTCAAAACAAACACCTGATCCATACATCTTCTACCACTTCTGAAACCACACTGCTGTGCTCCAATCTGATGCTCTGTACATGCCTTCACCATCTCCATCAATATCCTCCTATAAAATTTCCCAGGAATACTCATTCTTATACCTCTGTAATTTGAGCACTCACTCTTATCCCCTTGCCTTTGTACAGTGGCACTATGCAATTATTCTGCCAGTCCTCAGGCACCTCACCATGGGTCGAACATACATTAAATAACCTTACCAACCAGTCAACAATACAGTCACCCCCTTTTTTAATAAATTCCACTGCAATACCATCCAAACCCTCTGCCTATCTGGCTTTCATTTTCCGCAAAGCTTTTACTACTTTTTCTATGTTTACAAAATCGTTCTCCCTAAAGCTCTTACTTTGCACACCATCTCGAACAAAACACCCTAAATCTGCCACTCTATCACCAAACACATTCAACAAACCTTCAAAATACTCATTCCATCTTTTGTTATCACCACTACTTGTTATCACCTCTCCATTAGCCCCCTTCACTGATGTTCCCATTTGTTCCCTTGTCTTACGCACTTTATTTACCTCCTTCCAAAACATCTTTTATTCTCCCTAAAATTTAATGACACTCTCTCACCCCAACTCTCATTTCCCCATTTTTTTTCGCCTTATGCACCTTACCCTTGAGCTCCTGCCTCTTTCTTTTATACATCTCCCAGTCATTTGCACAATTTTCCTGCAAAAATCGTCCAAATGCCTGTCTCTTCTCTTTCAGTAATAATCTTACTTCTTCATCCCACCACTCACTACCCCTTCTAATCTGCCCACCTCCAACCCTTCTCATACCACAAACATCTTTTGTACAAACCATCACTGCTTCCCTAAATACATCTCATTCCTCTCCCACTCCCCTTACGTCCTTTGTACTCATCTTTTTCCATTCTGTACTCAGTCTCTCCTGGCACTTCCTCACACAACAGTCATTCCTAATGTCACTTACTCTCACCACCCTCTTCACCCCAACATTCACTCTTTTTTTCTGAAAACCTCTACAAATATTCACCTTTGCCTCCACAACATAATGATCAGACATCCCTCCTCTTCCACCTCTCAGCATATTAACATCCAAAATCTCCCTTTCGCGCCTATCAATCAACATGTAATCCAATAATGCTCTCTGGCCATCTCTTCTAATTACATACGTATACTTATATATAACTCTCTTTTTAAACTAGGTATTCTCAATTTCTTGTCCTTTTTTAGCACATAAATCTACAAGCTCTTCACCTTTACCATTTGCAACGCTGACCATCCCAATTACACCAATTATTCCCTCAACTGCCACATTACTCACCTTTGCATTCAAATCACTCATCACTATAACCCGGTCTCGTGCATCAAAACTACTAACACTCACTCAGCTGCTTCCAAAACACTTCCCTCTCATGATCTTTCTTCTCATGCCCAGGTGCATATGCACCAATAATCGGCCATCTCTCTCAATATCAATCTAGAGTTTACTTTCTTACACTCTGTCACATACTCCCACCACACCTGTTTCACGAGTAGTGCTGCTCCTTACCTTGCTCTTTTCCTCGCACTAACCCCTGACTTTACTCCTAAGACACTCCTAAACCATTCGTCCTCTTTACCCTTGACCTTAGTTTCACTCAGAGCCAAAATTCCAGGTTCCTTTCCTCAAACATACTACCTATCTCTCCTTCTTTCTCATAATTGTTATATTCACACATATATGGACACCCCAATCTGTGCCTTCGAGGAGGATGAGCACTCCCCGCGTGACTCCTTCTTCTGTTTCCCCGTTTAGAAAGCTAAAATACAAGAAAGGGAGGGTTTCTAGCCGCCGGCGCCCGTCCGATTTAGTCGCCTTCTACGACACGTGAGGAATGAATGGGAAGTATTCTTTCTCCCCTACACCAATTGATATATATATATATATATATATATATATATATATATATATATATATATATATATATATATATATATATATATATATATATATATATATATATATATATATATATATATATATATATATATATTGTCCTCAAACATCTCATTTCAAGCACGTCGAACCTACTGCGCACAACTCTATCCATATCCCTCGCCTCGCAACCATACAACATTGTTGGAACCACTATTCCTTCAAACATACCCATCTTTGCTTTCCGAGATGATGTTCTCGACTTCCACACATTCTTCAAGGCTCCCAGAATTTACGCCCCTTCCCCCACCCTATGATTCACTTCCGCTTCCGTGGTACCATCCGCTGCCAAATCCACTCCCAGATATCTAAAACACTTCACTTCCTCCAGTTTTTCTCCATTCCAAATTACCTCCCAGTTGACTTGACCCTCAATCCTATTGTACCTAATAACCTTGCTCTTATTCACATTTACTCTCAACTTTCTTCTTTCACACACTTTAACAAACGCAGTCACCAGCTTCTGCAGAATTAGCCACCAGCGCTGTATCATCAGCGAACAAAAACTGTCTCCATTCCCAAGCTCTTTCATCCACAATAGACTGCATACTTGCCCCTCTTTCCAAAACTCTTGCATTCACCTCCTTAACAATACCGTCCATGAACAAATTAAACAACCACGGATATTTCACACACACCTGCCGCAAACCTACATTCACCCAGAACCAATCACTTTCCTCCTTTCCCACACGTACACATGCCTTACATCCTCGATAAAAACATTTCACTGCTTCTAACAACTTGCCTCCCACAACATATATTCTTAATACCTTCCACAGAGCATCTCTATCAACTCTATCATATGCCTTCTCAAGATCCATAAATGCTACATACAAATTCATTTGCTTTTCTAAGTATTTCTCACATACATTTCACAAAGCAAACACTTAATCCACACATCCTCTACCACTTCTGAAACCACACTGCTCTTCCCCAATCTGATGCCCTGTACATGCCTTCACCCTCTCAATCAATACCCTCCCATATAATTTCCCAGGAATACTCAACAAATTTATACTTCTGCAATTTGAGCACTCACCTTTGTCCCCTTTCCATTTGTACATTGGCACTATGCAAGCATTCCGCCAATACTCACCTCTTGCACCTCTCTCTTGACTTCCTGCCTCTTTCTTTTATACATCTCCCACTCACTTGCATTATTTCCCTGCAAAAATCGTCCAAATACCTCTCTCTTCTCTTTCACTAATAATCTTACTTCTTCATCCCACCACTGACTACCCTTTCTAATCAGCCCACCTCCCACGCTTCTCCTGCTACAAGCATCATTTGTGCAAGCTATCACTGATTCCCTAAATGCAACCCATTCCTCCCTCACTCCCCTTACCTCCTTTGTTCTCCTTTATTCTTTTTCCATTCTGCACTCAGTCTCTCCTGGTACTTCCTCACACAAGTCTCCTTCCTAAGCTCACTTACTCTCACCACTCTCTTCACCCCAACATTCTCTCTTCTTTTCTGAAACCCTTTACAAATCTTAACCTTCGCCTCCACAAGATAATGATCAGACATCCCTCCAGTTGCACCTCTCAGCACATTAACATATAAACGTCTCTCTTTTGCTCGCCTATCAATCAACACGTAATACAATAACGCTCTCTGGCCATCTCTCCTACTTACATACGTATACTTCTGTATATCTTGCTTTTTAAACCAGGTATTCCCAATCACCAGTCCTTTTTCAGCACATAAATCTACAAGCTCTTCACCATTTCCATTTACAACACTGAACACCCCATGTATACCAATTATTCCCTCAACTGCCACATTACTTACCCTTGCATTCAAATCACCCATCACTATAACCCGGCCTCGTGCATCAAAACCACTAACACACTCATTCAGCTGCTCCCAAAACACTTGCCTCTCATGATCTTTCTTCTCATGCCCAGGTGCGTATGCACCCATAATCACCCATCTCTCTCCATCAAATTTTAGTTTAACCCATATCAATCTAGAGTTTACTTTCTTACACTCTATCACATACTCCGACCACTCCTGTTTCAAGAGTAGTGCTACTCCTTCCCTTT
>NC_092242.1:45334822-45355099 GCF_036320965.1 Panulirus ornatus | reverse complement strand
GAAATCCTCCCCCTCCTTGTATTTTAACTTTCTAAAATAGGAAACAGAAGAAGGAGTCACGCGGGGAGTGTTCATCCTCCTCGTAGGCTCAGACTAGGGTGTCTAAATGTGTGTGGATGTAACCAAGATCTGAAAAAAGGAGAGATAGGTAGTATGTTTGAGGAAAGGAACCTGGATGTTTTGGCTCTGAGTGAAACGAAGCTCAAGGATAAAGGGGAGGATTGGTTTGGGAATGTCTTGGGAGTAAAGTTAGGGGTTAGTGAGAGGACAAGAGCAAGAGAAGGAGTAGCATTACTCCTGAAACAGGAGTTGTGGGAGTATGTGATGAATGTAAGAAAGTAAATTCTAGATTAATATGGGTAAAACTGAAAGTTGATGGAGAGAGATGGGTGATTATTCGTGCATATGCACCTGTGCATGAGAAGAAAGATCGTAAGAGGCAAGTGTTTTGGGAGCAGCTGAATGAGTGTGTTAGCGATTTGATGCACAAGACCGGGTTATAGTGATGGGTGATTTGAATGCAAAGGTGAGTAATGTGGCAGTTGAGGGAATAATTGGTATACATGGGGTGTTCAGTGTTGTAAATGGAAATGGTGAAGAGCTTGTAGATTTATGTGCTGAAAAAGGACTGGTGGTTGCGAATACCTGATTTGAGAAGCGAGATATACATAAGTATACGTATGTAAGTAGGAGAGATGGCCAGAGAGCGTTATTGGATTACGTGTTAATTGACAGGCGCGCGAAAGAGAGACTTTTGGATGTTAATGTGCTGAGAGATGCAACTGGAGGGATGTCTGATCATTATCTTGTGGAGGCGAAGGTGAAGATTTGTATGGGTTTTCAGAAAAGAAGAGAGAATGTTGGGAGGAGAGTGGTGAGATAAGTGAGCCTGGGAAGGAGACTTGTGTGAGGAAGTACCAGGAGAGACTGAGTACAGAATGGAAAAAGGTGAGAACAAAGGAGGTAAAAGGAGTGGGGGAGGAGTGCGATGTATTTAGGGAAGCAGGGATGGCTTGCGCAAAAGATGCTTGTGGCATGAGAAGCGTGGGAGGTAGGTTTATCAGAAAGGGTAGTGAGTGGTGGGATGAAGAAATAAGATTATTAGTGAAAGAGAAGAGAGAGGCATTTGGACGATTTTTGCAGGGAAAAAATGCAAATGAGTGGGAGATGTATAAAAGAAAGAGACAGGAGGTCAAGAAAAAGGTGCAAGAGGTGAAAAAGAGGGCATATGAGAGTTGGGGTGAGAGAGTATCATTAAATTATAGGGAGAATAAAAAGATGTTCCGGAAGGAGGTAAATAAAGTGCGTAAGACAAGGGAGGAAATGGGAACTTCAGTGAAGGGGGCTAATGGGTAGGTGATAACAACTAGTGGTGATGTGAGAAGGAGATGGAGTGAGTATTTTGAAGGTTTGTTGAATGTGTTCGATGATAGAGTTGCAGTTATAGGGTGTTTTGGTCGAGGTGGTGTGCAAAGTGAGAGGGTTAAGGAAAATGATTTGGGACACAGAGAAGAGGTAGCAAAAGCTTTGCGGAAGATAAAAGCCGGCAAGGCAGCAGGTTTGGATGGTATTACAGTGGAATGTATTAAAAAAAAGGGGTGACTGTATTGTTGTCTGGTTGGTAAGGTTATTTAATGTATGTATGATTCTTGGTGAGGTGCCTGAGGATTGGCGGAGTGCGTGCATAGTGCCATTGTGTAAAGGCAAAGGGGATATGAGTGAGTGCTCAAATTAAAGAGGTATAAGTTTGTTGAGTATTCCTGGCAAATTATATGGGAGGGTATTGATTGAAATGGTGAAGACATGTACAGAGCATTAGATTGGGGAAGAGCAGTGTGGTTTCAGAAGTGGTAGAGGATGTGTGCATGAAGTGTTTGCTTTGAAAAATGTTTGTGAGAAATACTTAGAAAAGCAAATGGATTTGTATGTAGCATTTATGGATCTGGAGAAGGCATATGATAGAGTTGATAGAGATGCTCTGTGGAAGGTATTAAGAATATATGGTGTGGGAGGGAAGTTGCTAGAAGCAGTGAAAAGTTTTTATCCAGGATGTAAGGCATGTGTACGTGTAGGAAGAGAGGAAAGTGATTGGTTCTCAGTGAATGTAGGTTTGCGGCAGGGGTGTGTGATGTCTCAATGGTTGTTTAATTTGTTTATGGATGGGGTTGTTAGGGAGGTAAATGCAAGAGTTTTGGAAAGAGGGGCAAGTATGCAGTCTGTTGGGGATGAGAGAGCTTGGGAAGTGAGTCAGTTGTTGTTCGCTGATGATATAACGCTGGTGGATGATTCATGTGAGAAACTGCAGAAGCTGGTGACTGAGTTTGGTAAAGTGTGTGAAAGAAGAAACTTAAGAGTAAATGTGAATAAGAGCAAGGTTATTGGGTACAGTAGGGTTGAGGGTCAAGTCAATTGGAAGGGAAGTTTGAATGGAGAAAAAGTGGAGGAAGTAAAGTGTTTTAGATATCTGGGAGTGGATTTGGCAGCGGATGGAACCATGGAAGCGGAAGTGAATCATAGGGTGGGGGAGGGGGCGAAAATCTTGGGAGTCTTGAAGAATGTTTGGAAGTCGAGAACATTATCTCGGAAAGCAAAAATGGGTATGTTTGAAGGAATAGTGGTTCCAACAATGTTTTAATGTTGCGAAGCGTGGGCTATGGATATAGTAGTGCGAGGAGGGTGGATGTGCTGGAAATGAGATGTTTGAGGACAATATGTGGTGTGAGGTGGTTTGATCGAGTAAGTAATGTAAGGGGAAGAGAGATGTGTGGAAATAAGAAGATCGTGGTTGAGAGAGCAGAAGAGGGTGTTTTGAAATGGTTTGGGCACATGGAGAGAATGAGTGAGGAAAGATTGACCAAGAGGTTATGTGTGTCGGAGGTGGAGGAAACGAGGAGAAGTGGGAGACCAAATTGGATGTGGAAAGATGGAGTGAAAAAGATTTTGGGTGATCGGGGCCTAAACATGCAGGAGGGTGAAAGGCGGGCAAGGAATAGAGTGAATTGGATCGATGTGGTATACCGGGGTCGACATGCTGTCAGTGTATTGAATCAGGGCATGTGAAGCGTCTAGGGTAAACCATGGAAAGTTCGGTGTGGCCTGGATGTGGAAAGGGAGCTGTGGTTTCGGGTATTATTGAATGACAGCTAGAGACTGAGTATGAACGATTGGGCCTTTATTGTCTTTTCCTAGCGCTAACTCGCACACATGAGGGGGAGGGGGATGTTATTCCATGTGTGCCGGGGTGGCGATGGGAATGAATAAAGGGAGACAGTGTGAACTGTGTATGTGTATATATGTATATGTCTGTGTGTGTATATATATATTTGTACATTGAGATGTATGGGTATGTATATTTGCGTGTGTGGACGTGTATGTATATACATGTGTATGGGGGTGGGTTGGGCCATTTCTTTCGTCTGTTTCCTTGCGCTACCTCGCAAAAGCGGAAGACAGCGACAAAGCAAAATAAATAAATAAAATAGATATATATGAATGGAGAGTCAAGTCAACATGGAGGTGAGTTTGAATGGAGAAAAACTGGAGGAAGTGAAGTGTTTTCGATATCCAGGAGTGGATTTGGCACCAGATGGAACCATGGAAGCGGAAGTAAATCATAGGGTGGGAGAGGGGGAAAAAATTTTGGGAGCCTTGAAGAATGTGTGGAAGCCGAGAACGTTATCTCGGAAAGCAAAAATGGGTGTGTTGAAAGGAATAGTCGTTCCAACAATGTTGTATGGTTGCGAGGCGTGGGCTATGGATAGAGTTGTGCGCAGGAGGGTGGATGTGATGGAAATGAGATGTTTGAGGACAATATGTGGTGTGAGGTGGTTTGATCGAGTAAGTAATCCTAGGGTAAGAGAGATGTTTGGTAATAAAAGGAGTGTGGTTGAGAAAGCAGAAGAGGGTGTTTTGAAATGGTTTGGTCACAAGGAGAGAATGAGTGAGGAAAGATTGTCCAAGAGGATATATGTGCTGGAGGTGGAGGGAACAAGGAAAAGTGGGAGACCAGATTGGAGGTGGAAAGATGGAGTGAAAAAGATTTTGAGTGATCGGGGCCTGAACGTGCAGGAGGGTAAAAGGCGTGCAAGGAATAGAGAGAATTGGAACGATGTGATATACCGGGGTCAACATGTTGTAATGGATTGAACCAGGGCATGTGAAGCGTCTGGAGTATGCCATGGAAAGTTCTGTGGGGCCTGGATGTGGAAAGGGACCTGTGGTTTCGGTGCATTATTACATGACAGCTAGAGACTGAGTGTGAACGAATGGTGCCTTTGTTGTCTTTTCCTAGCACTACCTCGCACACATGAGGGTGGAGGGGTTTCTTTTTCCATGTGTGGCGAGGTGGCGATGGGAATGAATAAAGGCAAACAGTATGAATTATCTACATGTGTAGATATGTATATATCTGTGTAAATATACATATGTATACATTGAGATGTATAGGTATGTATACTTGCGAGTGTTGGACGTGTATGTATACACATGTGTATGTGGGTGGGTTGGGCCATTTTTCGTCTGTTTCCTTGCGCTACCTCGCAAGTAGACACAAACACACACACACACACACACACACACACACACACACACACACACGTTTTTTTTAATTTTCCAAAAGACGGAACAGAGAATGAGTCCAGGTGAGGATATTCCCTCAGAGGCCCAGTCCTCTGTTCTTAAGGCTACCTTGCTAACGCGGGAAATGGCGAATAGTATGAAAGAAAGAAAGAAAGAAAAAAAAAAATATATATACATATATATATATATATATATATATATATATATATATATATATATATATATATATATATATATATATATATATATCTTTCTTTTCTTTTAAACTATTCGCCATTTCCCGCGTTGGCGAGGTACCGTTAAGAACAGAGGACTGGGCCTTTTTTGGAATATCCTCACCTGGCCCCCTCTGTTCCTTCTTTTGGAAAATGAAAAAAAAAACGAGAGGGGAGGATTTCCAACCCCGCTCCCTCCCCTTTTAGTCGCCTTCTACGACACGCAGGGAATACGTGGGAAGTATTCTTAATCCCCTATCCCCAGGGATAATATATATATATATATATATATATATATATATATATATATATATATATATATATATATATATATATATATATACGAATAAAGTGCATATAAACGCGCACCTTCATAGAACATACAAACCTTTAACACCCAGGATCGAACCTGGGACCCCTGTGTTAGCATGCCTGCCTCTTGCACAGGGGTCCCAGGTTCGATCCTGGCTGTTGGAGGTTTGTATGATATATCTATATATATACATATATATATATATTTTTTTTTCTTTTTTTTGGCTTTGTCGCTGTCTCCCACGTTTGCGAGGTAGCGCAAGGAAACAGACGAAAGAAATGGTCAAACCCACCCCCATACACATGTATATACATACGTCTACACACGCAAAATTTACATACCTACACAGCTTTCCATGGTTTACCCCAGACGCTTCACATGCCCCGATTCAATCCACTGACAGCACGTCAACACCGGTATACCACATCGCTCCAATTCACTCTATTCCTTGCCCTCCTTTCACCCTCCTGCATGTTCAGGCCCCGATTACACAAAATCTTTTTCACTCCATCTTTCCACCTCCAATTTGGTCTCCCTCTTCTCCTCGTTCCCTCCACCTCCGACACATATATCCTCTTGGTCAATCTTTCCTCACTCATTCTCTCCATGTGCCCAAACCATTTCAAAACACCCTCTTCTGCTCTCTCAACCACGCTCTTTTTATATCCACACATCTCTCTTACCCTTACGTTACTTACTCGATCAAACCACCTCACACCACACATTGTCCTCAAACATCTCATTTCCAGCACATCCATCCTCCTGCGCACAACTCTATCCATAGCCCACGCCTCGCAACCATACAACATTGTTGGAACCACTATTCCTTCAAACATACTCATTTTTGCTTTCCGAGATAATGTTCTCGACTTCCACACATTCTTCAAGGCTCCCAGAATTTTCGCCCCCCCCCCCCACCCTATGATCCACTTCCGCTTCCATGGTTCCATCCGCTGCCAGATCCACTCCCAGATATCTAAAACACTTCACTTCCTCCAGTTTTTCTCCATTCAAACTCACCTCCCAATTGACTTGACCCTCAACCCTACTGTACCTAATAACCTTGCTCTTATTCAGACTTACTCTTAACTTTCTTCTTTCACACACTTTACCAAACTCAGTCACCAGCTTCTGCAGTTTCTCACATGAATCAGCCACCAGCGCTGTATCATCAGCGAACAACAACTGACTCACTTCCCAAGCTCTCTCATCCCCAACAGACTTCATACTTGCACCTCTTTCCAAAACTCTTGCATTCACCTCCCTAACAACCCCATCCATAAACAAATTAAACAACCATGGAGACATCACACACCCCTGCCGCAAACCTACATTCACTGAGAACCGATCACTTTCGGTTGTGCTGGAAATGAGATGTTTGAGGACAATGTGTGGTGTGAGGTGGTTTGATCGAGTGAGTAACGTAAGGGTAAGAGAGATGTGTGGAAATAAAAAGAGCGTGGTTGAGAGAGCAGAAGAGGGTGTTTTGAAGTGGTTTGGGCACATGGAGAGGATGAGTGAGGAAAGATTGACCAAGAGGATATATGTGTCGGAGGTGGAGGGAACAAGGAGAAGAGGGAGACCAAATTGGAGGTGGAAAGATGGAGTGAAAAAGATTTTGTGTGATCGGGGCCTGAACATGCAGGAGGGTGAAAGGAGGGCAAGGAATAGAGTGAATTGGAGCGATGTGGTATACCGGGATTGACGTGCTGTCAGGGGATTGAATCAAGGCATGTGAAGCGTCTGGGGTAAGCCATGGAAAGCTGTGTAGGTATGTATATTTGCGTGTGTGGACGTATGTATATACATGTGTATGGGGGGGGTTGGGCCATTTCTTTCGTCTGTTTCCTTGCGCTACCTCGCAAACGCGGGAGACAGCGACAAAGTATAATAAAATAATATAATATAATACATATATATATATATATATATATATATATATATATATATATATATATATATATATATATATATATATATATATATATATATATATATATATATATATGTATGTATATATATATATATATATATATATATATATATATATATATATATATATATATATATATATATATATATATATATATATATATATATATATATATATGTATGTATATATATATATATATATATATATATATATATATATATATATATATATATATATATATATATATATATATATATATACATACATATATATATATATATATATATATATATATATATATATATATACATATATATATATATATATATATATATATATATATATATATATATATATATCATCCCTGGGGATAGGGGATTAAGAATGCTTCCCACGTATTACCTGCGTGTCGCAGAAGGCGACTAAAAGGGGAAGGAGCGGGGGGCTGGAAATCCTCCCCTCTCGTTTTTTTTTTTTTTAATTTTCCAAAAGAAGGAACAGAAGGGGCCAGGTGAGGATATTCCAAAAAAGGCCCAGTCCTCTGTTCTTAACGCTACCTCGCTAACGCGGGAAATGGCGAATAGTTTAAAAGAAAGAAAAAGAATATATATATATATATATATATATATATATATATATATATATATATATATATATATATATATATATATATATATATTCCTATGAGTCCACGAGGAAAATGAAACACGATAAGTTCTTAAGTGCACCTTCGTGTAATAATCACATCATCAGGGGAGACATAAGAGAAATATAACGGTCAGTTGATATAAATCGACGAAACGAAGCTAGGACGCCATTTGGTAAACATGCGATTGTCCAAGATAGACAACGAGCGTTCATAAACTTATCATTTTAGAAATTTTATTTATAATAAAGTTATATAATTTGTGTAGATCATCACTAATATTGAGATTATAATTCTTTCTGTATTTGATGATAGAAGATTCAATGATTTTTCTCGTGGTAATAGAGTTTGAGTTATTAACTGAGATGGCATTACTCCAGTCAATACTTTGATCATAGTTTTTATGGTAATTAAACAAGGCATTTCATGCTTGTCCCATTCTTATACTACATTCATGTTTCTTAAGTCTAACAGAAAGACCCTTACCAGTCTGCCCAACATAAATTTTTATCACAATTTTTATATGGCACTTTATAGATGCATCCAGGATATTTTTCTGTTGAACTTCTCATTAAGATATTCTTCATAGTACTATTGTTGCTGAAGGCAACATTTACAGTAAAGGACTTAAGCAACATGGGAATTAAGTAAAATTATTATTAAAAGGGGGAACTAAGAGACTCTTGGTGTCAATGGGAGGTTTGGGCTCAACTCCATTAAATGATTTCTTTGTTAACTTAAGGGATTTATCAATGAAAGATGTAGGGTACTTTAACTTAGATACAATAGAATATATCTTCTCAAACATATCATCAATAAACTCTGGACTGAAAATACGTAATGCCCTAAGGAACATAGATTGAAATTATGATAATTTAATTCTGTCATGTTGAGAAGGGTAATAATGGATATATGAGCATACTTTGGTAGGTTTTCTATATATGCTATACTTAAACCTGTTTCCTTGCCTATGGATCATGAAATCTAAAAATGGTAATAGACAATCATTCTCATTTTCTACAGTAAATTTGATGGAAGGTACTAAATTGTTAAGTAAGGAGAGAAATATTTGTAAATTTTAATTAAATATATACATATATATATATATATATATATATATATATATATATATATACAAATAAAGTGTATATGAACGCGCACCTTCATAGAACATACAAAGCTCCATCAACCAGGATCGAACCTGGGACCCCTTGTGCAAGAGGCAGGCATGTAACCGCTAGGCTAAGGGACTCTATAATAGGAAACAACTATTCGAAATACTAAGTACTCGAATACCCTTCGTCTCACTATGGTGAGCAACGGGGTCTATCGGTTGTTTCCGAACATAATACATAGCCAGCTGAGAGCGTTTTACCGAACCTGACTGTACAACGCGGAGTTATATGAATACGAATAAAGTGTATATGAACGCGCACCTTCATAGAACATACAAAGCTCCATCAGCCAGGATCGAACCTGGGACCCCTTGTGCAAGAGGCAGGCATGCTAACCGCTAGGCTAAGGGACTGTATAATAGGAAACAACTATTCGAAATACTATATATATATATATATATATATATATATATATATATATATATATATATATATATATATATATATATATATATATATATATATATATATATATATATATATATATATATATATATGGGAGGGTATTGATTGAGGGAATGAAGGCATGTACAGAGCATCAGAGTGGGGAAGAGCAGTGTGGTTTCAGAAGTGGTAGAGGACGTGTGGATCAGGTGTTTGCTTTGAAGAATGTATGTGAGAAATACTTAGAAAAGCAAATGGATTTGTATGTAGCATTTACGGATCTGGAGAAGGCATATGATAGAGTTAATAGAGATGCTCTGTGGAAGGTGTTAAGAATATATGGTGTGGGAGGCAAGTTGTTAGAAGCAGTGAAAAGTTTTTTATCACGGATGTAATGCATGTGAACGTGTAGGCAGAGAGGAAAGTGATTGGTTCTCAGTGAATGTTGGTTTGCTGTAGGGGTGTGTGATGTCTCCATGGTTGTTTAATTTGTTTATGGATGGGGTTGTTAGGGAGGTGAATGCAAGAGTTTTGGAAAGAGGGGCAAGTATGCAGTCTGTTGTGGATGAGAGAGCTTGGGAAGTGAGTCAGTTGTTGTTCGCTGATGATACAGCGCTGGTGGCTGATTCAGGTGAGAAACTGCAGAAGCTGGTGACTAAGTTTGGCAAAGTGTGCGAAAGAAGAAAGCTGAGAGTAAATGTGAATAAGAGCAAGGTTATTACGTACAGTAGGGTTGAGGGACAAGTCAACTGGGAGGTAAGTTTGAATGGAGAAAAACTGGAGGAAGTGAAGTGTTTTAGATATCTGGGAGTGGATTTGGCGGCGGATGGAACCATGGAAGCTGAAGTGAATCATAGGGTGGGGGAGGGTGCGAAAGTTCTAGGAGCGTTGAACAATCTGCGGAAGTCGAGAACGTTTTCTTGGAAAGCAAAAATGGGCATGTTTGAAGGAATAGTGTTTCGAACAATGTTATATGGTTGCGAAGCGTGGGCTTTAGATAGAGTTTTGCGGAGGAGGGTGGATGTGTTGGAAATGAGATGTTTGAGGACAATATGTGGTGTGAGGTGGTTTGATCGAGTAAGTAATGAAAAGGTAAGAGAGTAGTGTGGTAATACAAAGAGTGTGGTTTAGAGAGCAGAAGAGGGTGTTTTGAAATGGTTTGGTCACACGGAAAAAATGAGTGAGGAAAGACTGACCTAGAGGATATATGTGTCAGAGGTGGAGGGAACGAGGAGAAGTGGGGGACCAAATTGGAGGTGGAAAGAAGGAGTGAAAAAGATTTTGGGTGATCGGGGCCTGAACATATAGGAGGGTAAAAGGCGTGCAAGGAACAGAGTGAATTGGAACGATGTGGTATACCGGGGTCGACGTACTGTCAATAGATTGAACCAGGGCATGTGAATCGTCTGGGGTAAACCATGGAAAGTTTTTGGGGACTGGATGTGGATAGGGAGCTGTGGTTTCGGCGCACAATATATGACAGCTAAAGTCTGAGTGTGAACGAATGTAGCCTCTGTTGTCTTTTCCTAGCGCTACCTAGCGCACATCTGGGAGGAAGGGGTTGTCATTTCATGTGTGGCGGGGTGGCGACGGGAATGAATAAGGACAGACAGTATAAATTATGTATATATATATATATATATATATATATATATATATATATATATATATATATATTTTTTTTTCATACTATTCGCCATTTCCCGCGATAGCGAGGTAGCGTTAAGAACAGAGGACTGGGCCTTTGAGGGAATACCCTCACCTGGCCCCCTTCTCTGTTCCTTCTTTTGGAAAAATTAAAATAAAATATATATATATATATATATATATATATATATATATATATATATATATATATATATATATATTTTTTTTTTTTCTTTCAAACTATTCGCCATTTCCCGCATTAGCGAGGTAGCGTTAAGAACTGAGGTCTGGGCCTTCGAGGGAATATCCTCACCTGGCCCCCTTCTCTGTTTCTTCTTTTGGAAAATCAAAAAAGAAAAAAAAAAAAAAATATGAGAGGGGAGGATTTCCAGCCCCCCCCGCTCCCTCCCCTTTTAGTCGCCTTCTACGACACACAGGGAATGCATGGGAAGTATTCTTTCTCCCCTATCCCCAGGGATATATATATATATATATATATATATATATATATATATATATATATATATATATATATATATTGTGTGAATAAATTGTACATCTCCTTTTCCATAGCCAGAGGTTGAACCATTATGTGACATTCATTTTTTTTTTCATTCATTTCAAGCTAAAAGTTTGTTTCTAAATTGTTCTTACATTTTTCATATGTATATATATGTATGTGTGTGTGTGTGTGTGTATGTGCATATGTGTGTGTGTGTGTGTGTGTGTGGGTGTATGTATATATATATGTATATTATCCCTGGGGATAGGGGTGAAAGAATACTTCCCACGTATTCCTCGCGTGTCGTAGAAAGCGACTAGAGGGGACGGGAGCGGGGGGCCGGAAATCCTCCCCTCCTTGTATTAACTTTCTAAAATGGGAAACAGAAGAAGGAGTCACGCGGGGAGTGATCATCCTCCTCGAAGGCTCAGAGTGGGGTGCCTAAATGTGTGTGGATGTAACCAAGATGTGAAAAAAGGAGAGATAGGTAGTATGTTTGAGGAAAGGAACCTGGATGTTTTGGCTCTGAGTGAAACGAAGCTCAAGGGTAAAGGGGAAGAGTGGTTTGGAAATGTCTGGGGAGTGAAGTCAGGGGTTAGTGAGAGGACAAGAGCAAGGGAAGGAGTAGCAATACTCCTGAAACAGGAGTTGTGGGAGTATGTGATAGAATGTAAGAAAGTAAATTCTCGATTAATATGGGTAAAATTGAAAGTTGATGGAGAGAGGTGGGTGATTATTGGTGCATATGCACCTGGGCATGAGAAGAAAGATCATGAGAGGCAAGTGTTTTGGGAGCAGCTAAATGAGTGTGTTAGCGGTTTTGATGCACGAGACCGGGTTATAGTGATGGGTGATTTGAATGCAAAGGTGAGTAATGTGGCAGTTGAGGGAATAATTGGTATGCATGGGGTGTTCAGTGTTGTAAATGGAAATGGTGAAGAGCTTGTAGATTTATGTGCTGAAAAAGGACTGATGATTGGGAATACCTGGTTTAAAAAGCGAGATATACATAAGTATACTTATGTAAGTAGGAGAGATGGCCAGAGAGCGTTATTGGATTACGTGTTAATTGACAGGCGTGCGAAAGAGAGACTTTTGGATGTTAATGTGCTGAGAGGTGCAACTGGAGGGATGTCTGATCATTATCTTGTGGAGGCTAAGGTGAAGATTAGTATGGGTTTTCAGAAAAGAGGAGTGAATGTTGGGGTGAAGAAGGTGGTGAGAGTAAGTGAGCTTGGGAAGGAGACCTGTGTGGGGAAGTACCAGGAGAGACTGTGTACAGAATGGAAAAAGGTGAGAACAATGGAAGTAAGGGGAGTCGGGGAGGAATGGGATGTATTTAGGGAATCAGTGATGGATTGCGCAAAAGATGCTTGTGGCATGAGAAGAGTGGGAGGTGGGCTGTTTAGAAAGGGTAGTGAGTGGTGGGATGAAGAAGTAAGAGTATTAGTGAAAGAGAAGAGAGAGGCATTTGGACGATTTTTGCAGGGAAAAAATGCAATTGAGTGGGAGAAGTATAAAAGAAAGAGACAGGAGGTCAAGAGAAAGGTGCAAGAGGTGAAAAAAAGGGCAAATGAGAGTTGGGGTGAGAGACTATCAGTAAATTTTAGGGAGAATAAAAAGATGTTCTGGAAGGAGGTAAATAGGGTGCGTAAGACAAGGGAGCAAATGGGAACTTCAGTGAAGGGCGTAAATGGGGAGGTGATAACAAGTAGCGGTGATGTGAGAAGGAGATGGAATGAGTATTTTGAAGGTTTGTTGAATGTGTCTGATGACAGAGTGGCAGATATAGGGTGTTTTGGTCGAGGTGGTGTGCAAAGTGAGAGGGTTAGGGAAAATGATTTGATAAACAGAGAAGAGGTAGTAAAAGCTTTGCGGAAGATGAAAGCCGGCAAGGCAGCAGGTTTGGATGGTATTGCAGTGGAATTTATTAAGAAAGGGGGTGACTGTATTGTTGACTGGTTGGTAAGGTTATTTAATGTATGTATGACTCATGGTGAGGTGCCTGAGGATTGGCGGAATGCGTGCATAGTGCCATTGTACAAAGGCAAAGGGGATAAGAGTGAGTGCTCAAATTACAGAGGTATAAGTTTGTTGAGTATTCCTGGTAAATTATATGGGAGGGTATTGATTGAGAGGGTGAAGGCATGTACAGAGCATCAGATTGGGGAAGAGCAGTGCGGTTTCAGAAGTGGTAGAGGATGTGTGGATCAGGTGTTTGCTTTGAAGAATGTATGTGAGAAATACTTAGAAAAGCAAATGGATTTGTATGTAGCATTTATGGATCTGGAGAAGGCATATGATAGAGTTGATAGAGATGCTCTGTGGAAGGTATTAAGAATATATGGTGTGGGAGGCAAGTTGTTAGAAGCAGTGAAAAGTTTTTATCGAGGATGTAAGGCATGTGTACGTGTAGGAAGAGAGGAAAGTGATTGGTTCTCAGTGAATGTAGGTTTGCGGCAGGGGTGTGTGATGTCTCCATGGTTGTTTAATTTGTTTATGGATGGGGTTGTAAAGGAGGTAAATGCAAGAGTCCTGGAAAGAGGGGCAAGTATGAAGTCTGTTGGGGATGAGAGAGCTTGGGAAGTGAGTCAATTGTTGTTCGCTGATGATACAGCGCTGGTGGCTGATTCATGTGAGAAACTGCAGAAGCTGGTGACTGAGTTTGGTAAAGTGTGTGGAAGAAGGAAGTTGAGAGTAAATGTGAATAAGAGCAAGGTTATTAGGTACAGTAGGGGTGAGGGTCAAGTCAATTGGGAGGTGAGTTTGAATGGAGAAAAACTGGAGGAAGTGAAGTGTTTTAGATATCTGGGAGTGGATCTGTCAGCGGATGGAACCATGGAAGCGGAAGTGGATCATAGGGTGGGGGAGGGGGCGAAAATTTTGGGAGCCTTGAAAAATGTGTGGAAGTCGAGAACATTATCTCGGAAATCAAAAATGGGTATGTTTGAGGGAATAGTGGTTCCAACAATGCTGTATGGTTGCGAGGCGTGGGCTATGGATAGAGATGTGCGCAGGAGGATGGATGTGCTGGAAATGAGATGTTTGAGGACAATGTGTGGTGTGAGGTGGTTTGATCGAGTAAGTAACGTAAGGGTAAGAGAGATGTGTGGAAATAAAAAGAGCGTGGTCGAGAGAGCAGAAGAGGGTGTTTTGAAATGGTTTGGGCACATGGAGAGAATGAGTGAGGAGAGATTGACCAAGAGGATATATGTGTCGGAGGTGGAGGGAACGAGGAGAAGAGGGAGACCAAATTGGAGGTGGAAAGATGGAGTGAAAAAGATTTTGTGTGATCGGGGCCTGAACATGCAGGAGGGTGAAAGGAGGGCAAGAAATAGAGTGAATTGGAGTCATGTGGTATACAGGGGTTGACGTGCTGTCAGTGGATTGAAGCAAGGCATGTGAAGCGTCTGGGGTAAACCATGGAAAGCTGTGTAGGTATGTATATTTGCGTGTCTGGACGTGTGTATGTACATGTGTATGGGGGGGGGGGTTGGGCCATTTCTTTCGTCTGTTTCCTTGCGCTACCTCGCAAACGCGGGAGACAGCGACAAAGTAAAAAAAAAAAAAAAAAAAAAAAAAATATATATATATATATATATATATATATATTTTTTTTTTTTTTTTCATACTATTCGCTATTTCCCGCGATAGCGAGGTAGCGTTAAGAACAGAGGACTGGGCCTTTGAGGGAATATCCTCACCTGGCCCTCTTCTCTGTTCCTTCTTTTGGAAAATTAAAAAAAAAAAAAAAAAAAAAAAACGAGAGGGGAGGATTTCCAGCCCCCCGCTCCCTTCCCTTTTAGTCGCCTTCTACGACACGCAGGGAATACGTGGGAAGTATTCTTTCTCCCCTATCCCCAGGGATATATATATATATATATATATATATATATATATATATATATATATATATATATATATATATATATATATATATATATATATATATATATATATATATATGTAATATATATATATATATATATATATATATATATATATATATATATATATATATATATATATATATATATATATATATATATGTATATATATATATATATATAATAGGGGATAGGGGAGAAAGAATACTTCCCACGTATTCCCTGCGTGTCGTAGAAGGCGACTAAAAGGGAAGGGAGCGGGTGGCTGGAAATCCTCCCCTCTCATTTTTTTTTTTTTTTTCCAAAAGAAGGAACAGAGAAGGGGGCCAAGTGAGGATAATCCCTCAAAGGCCCAGTCCTCTGTTCTTAACGCTACCTCGCTAATGCGGGAAATGGCGAATAGTATGAAAGAAAAAGAAAGATATTTATATATGTATATATATATATATATATATATATATATATATATATATATATATATATATATATATATATATATATATATATATAAATATATATATATATATATATATATATATATATATATATATATATATATATATATATATATATATATATATATATATATATTGAGAGAGCAGAAGAGGGTGTTTTGAAGTGGTTTGGGCACATGGAGAGGATGAGTGAGGAAAGATTGACCAAGAGGATATATGTGTCGGAGGTGGAGGGAACGAGAAGAGGGAGACCAAATTGGAGGTGGAAAGATGGAGTGAAAAAGATTTTGTGTGATCGGGGCCTGAACATGCAGGAGGGTGAAAGGAGGGCAAGGAATAGAGTGAATTGGAGCGATGTGGTATACCGGGGTTGACGTGCTGTCAGTGGATTGAATCAAGGCATGTGAAGCGTCTGGGGTAAACCATGGAAAGCTGTGCAGGTATGTATATTTGCGTGTGTGGACGTATGTATATACATGTGTATGGGGGTGGGTTGGGCCATTTCCTTCGTCTGTTTCCTTGCGCTACCTCGCAAACGCGGGAGACAGCGACAAAGTATAATAAAAAAAAAGAAAAAAAAAAAAAAATATATATATATATATATATATATATATATATATATATATATATATATATATATATATATATATATATATATGTTTTGCGTAGGTATAGCCTCTTCAGCTTGAACAGGGCCAACGAGGTTTGCAGTTAGAGATCATTTTTGGTGCATATTTATCGCCTTCAAAGTATCGAAGTGACTCACATAGTCCTGCAGGAGCATTTTTACTGAAGATATTTTACATCATTATATTGTCTTGAATATTTTGATAATGCGATGTGATCTTTTCATCAGCAGAGGTGCACAAAATTTGTTTATGAAATCTTTTTATGAAATACAAGACTTTCATGAACAAGTAGTAAAATGACTATACTTACAATTGACGAACAATGTCATTACTCAACCTAACTGTTCATCATTCGCCCTCTTTTGAATGCCTCACAACCCTCAGTCTCATTGACAAGTGATCTGTAAAGAGAAACTGTGACTGTTCACAAACATGATCTTGGGAAGCGTTGACCGAAGAAGCGAGCGAGGAGGGTAATAAGAGAGTCGAGGATGACATGAGATACTCACGTGATATGGTGATGGTCCTGGAGGCCTGCATGGGCGTGCCGTAGCCATTGTCAGCATAGCAGGAGATGTCCCTCATGTCCCTCGTTATGTTGTGCACCACCGTCACCATGTGACGCGTTACATCCTGGGAAAACAAAACATTATGTTGTGCGCCACCGTCACCATGTGACGCGTTACATCCTACGAAAACAAAACATTATGTTGTGCGCCACCGTCACCATGTGACGCGTTACATCCTACGAAAACAAAACATTATCTGGAATCAGGATCTCTTGCTCGTAGCATTGTAGTTATAAACAGTTACATGGATTCGTTAGGAGTAGCAAATAATGACATTCTTAGCTGTCATTCTGAAAATGAACAAAGAAATATTTATAACAAAATAGACTCAACATCACCGTAAGGTTCAGTTGTAATGATAATTATTCAATATTCAGCAAACTGTAATTTTTCTTATATTTGTCGCTTACTCAGTTTTTCGATTTTTTTTTTTTCTAAAAATTTCTGCTGATATCAGTCAAGCTTTGCGTTCATCCCATAGATCCCTAAGAGAGTAAATTTCTTCCCCTTACGTGAGGAAAATTATTATTGTTTTTATTATTATCATTATCAATATGAACATTATTATTATTATCATTATTATTATCATTATTATTATTATTATTATTATTATTATTATTATTATTATTATCATTATCAATATGAACATTATTATTATTATCATTATTATTATCATTATTATTATTATTATTATTATTATTATTATTATTATTATCATTATTATTATTATTATTATTATTATTATTATTATTATTATTATTATTATTATTATTATCATTATTATTATTACTATTATTATTATTATTATTATTATCATTATTATTATCATTATTATTATTATTATTATTATTATTATTATTATTATTATTATTATTATCATTATTATTATTATTATTATTATTATTATTATTATTATTATTATTATTATCATTATTATTATTATTATTATTATTATCATTATGATTATTATCATTACCATTATTACTATTATTATGATTATTATCATTATCATTATTATTATTATTATTATTATTATTATTATTATTATTATTATCATTATTATTATTATTATTATTATTATTATTATTATTATTATTATTACTATTATTATTATTATCATTATTATTATTATTATTATTTTTATTATTATTATTATTATTATTATTATTATCATTATTATTATTATTATTATTATTATTATTATTATTATTATTATCATTATTATTATTATTATTATTATTATTATTATTATTATTATTATTATTATTATTATTATTATCATTATTATTATTATTATGATTATTATCATTATCATTATTACTATTATTATGATTATTATCATTATCATTATTATTATTATTATTATTATTATTATTATTATTATTATTATCATTATTATTATTATTATTATTATTATTATTATTATTATCATTATTATTATTATTATTATTATTATTATTATTATTATTATCATTATTATTATCATTATTATCATTATTATTATTATTATTATTATCATTATTATTATTATCATTATTATTAGGGGAGCAAGAATACTTCCCACGTATTCCCTGCGTGTCGTAGAAGGCGACTAAAAGGGGAGGGAGCGGGGGGCTGGAAATCCTCCCCTCTCGTTTTTTTTTTAATTTTCCAAAAGAAGGAACAGAGAATTGGGCCAGGTGAGGGTAGTCCCTCAAAGGCCCAGTCATCTGTTCTTAACGCTACCTCGCTAATGCGGGAAATGGCGAATAGTTTGAAAGAAAAGAAAGAATTATTATTATTATTATTATCATTATTATTATTATTATCATTATTATTATTATTATCATTATTATTATTATTATTATTATAATTATTATTATTATTATTATCATTATTATTATTAATATCATCATTATTATTATTATTATCAATATTATTATCATTATTATTATTATTACCATTATCATCATTATTATCATTATTGCTATTATTCATATCATTGTCAATATCATAATCATTTTGTTATCAGAATATTAGAATAACTATTGTCATAATATTATCATGAATTATAATCATTATCATTATTATCATTAGTAGTAGTAGTAGTAGTAATATCATTATTATCATTATTGGATAATGTAACTAAATGGCATGCAAGAGAGACTCTTGAATGTGAAGGTGCTGAGAAGCGTAGCTGGCTGCTTGTCTGGTCATTACTTGATGGTAGCGAGGGTGAAGGTTTGCATAGGCAACAGAAAAGGAGAAAATGATATGGTTGGGTGAAGGGTGCCTAAAAGACTGAGCATGGAAAAGATGGTTAACGGGTATTATTGGATTATACGTTGTGACGAACATTCAAAGAAGTCTGTTGAACGCGCACGTATGAGGTGGAAACAGATGAGAAGTGTGATATTTTTTCTTGTTGAAGGTGAGTGTGGACATTTCTGTTAGGTTTACGAAAAGAGGAAGTAACATACATGTGAAAGAAATAGTGGAAAAGAGTGGCTTACGTATAGGAGAAATAAAGTAAAGAATGGCCTAGTGCGAGGATAAATGAAACTAGAACAGTAAATGGTATATATGAATGTCGTTCTTGAATGCGCGGTTGAAGTATTAGGAATGCAAAGGTGGTATATGTGCAAAAGTGTGAGGGCAGTGGGTGGTGAAATGTAGAAGCTGAATATTTAGTGAAGGAGAAGAGGGAGGTGTTTGAACGATATCTGCAGGGAAGGAGTGCTAAAGATTGGGAGAGATACAAGTTAAAGAGGCAGAAGGTCAAGAGTAAAGTATAACGGCTGAAAATGATGGCAAATATATGAGCTGAGAGGGCACTGATGAACTTTGGAGGTTATATGAAAATGTTCTGGAAGGAGGTGCAGCGTTTAGGGAGAACAAGAAAATATTCGGAATGATAATGAGGACATCAGACGGGCAAATGGAAACGTAAAACAATATGTGAAGAATGGATGGAATGATTTCTTGAAGGACTGCTGGAAGTCGTAGATGACAGGACGGCTGAATTGTGTGAAGAGGTGTTAAGCAGAGTGACAAAGTCATGGAAAATATTTTGGGGGAAAGAAATGGGGTTCAAAAGCTTAGTATAATCATGTCAAAAATTATGACTATTCTACTTGAATTGAGCAACGCTAATTCAGTTTCTAACTGTAAGTCCTTTATCACGAGAAATATCACTGAATCTTCTGTTATCAATTAAACAAAGAATTGTAATATTAACATCAGCGAAGTTCTATAAAAAAAAAAAAAAAACTGGATAGCTTCGTCGTAGGCAAAATTTGTAAACAGTTCTCCTTCCTGTTCACATGAAATTTGTTTTATGACGAGAATGATGCTAGACCACCACC
>NC_092242.1:45307801-45315301 GCF_036320965.1 Panulirus ornatus | reverse complement strand
CCTTCCAGAACATCTTTTTATTCTCCCTAAAATTTAATGATACTCTCTCACCCCAGCTCTCATTTGCCCATTTTTTCACCTCTTGCACCTTTCTCTTGACCTCCTGTCTCTTTCTTTTATACATCTCCCACTCAATTTCATTTTTTCCCTGCAAAAATCGTCCAAATGCCTATCTCTTCTCTTTCACTAATACTCTTACTTCTTCATCCCACCACTCACTACCCTTTCTAATCAACCCACCTGCCACTCTTCTCATGCCACAAGCATCTTTTGCGCAATCCATCACTGATTCCCTAAATACATCCCATTCCTCCCCCACTCCCCTTACTTCCATTGTTCTCACCTTTTTCCATTCTGTACTTAGTCTTTCCTGGTACTTCCTCACACAAGTCTCCTTCCCAAGCTCACTTACTCTCACCACCCTCTTCACCCCAACAATCACTCTTTTTTTCTGAAAACCCATACAAATCTTCACCTTAGCCTCCACAAGATAATGATCAGACACCCCTCCAGTTGCACCTCTCAGCACATTAACATCCAAAAGTCTCTCCTTCGCGCACCTGTCAATTAACACGTAATCCAGTAACGCTCTCTGGCCATCTCTCCTACTTACATAAGTATACTTATGTATATCTCGCTTTTTAAACCAGGTATTCCCAATCATCAGTCCTTTTTCAGCACATAAATCTACAAGCTCTTCACCATTTCCATTTACATATATATATATATATATATATATATATATATATATATATATATATATATATATATATATATATATATATATATATATATATATTTTTTTTTTTTTTTTTTTTTTTTATACTTTGTCGCTGTCTCCCGCGTTTGCGAGGTAGCGCAAGGAAACAGACGAAAGAAATGGCCCAACCCCCCCCCCCCCCATACACATGTACATACACACGTCCACACACGCAAATATACATACCTACACAGCTTTCCATGGTTTACCCCAGACGCTTCACATGCCTTGATTCAATCCACTGACAGCACGTCAACCCCTGTATACCACATCGCTCCAATTCACTCTATTCCTTGCCCTCCTTTCACCCTCCTGCATGTTCAGGCCCCGATCACACAAAATCTTTTTCACTCCATCTTTCCACCTCCAATTTGGTCTCCCTCTTCTCCTCGTTCCCTCCACCTCCGACACATATATCCTCTTGGTCAATCTTTCCTCACTCATTCTCTCCATGTGCCCAAACCATTTCAAAACACCCACTTCTGCTCTCTCAACCACGCTCTTTTTATTTCCACACATCTCTCTTACCCTTACGTTACTTACTCGATCAAACCACCTCACACCACACATTGTCCTCAAACATCTCATTTCCAGCACATCCATCCTCCTGCGCACAACTCTATCCATAGCCCACGCCTCGCAACCATACAACATTGTTGGAACCACTATTCCTTCAAACATACCCATTTTTGCTTTCCGAGATAATGTTCTCGACTACGGCACATTATTCAAGGCTCCCAGAATTTTCGCCCCCTCCCCCACCCTATGATCCACTTCCGTTACCTTGGTTCCATCCGCTGCCAGATCCACTCCCAGATATCTAAAACACTTCACTTCCTCCAGTTTTTCTCCATTTAAACTCACCTCACAATTGACTTGACCCTCAACCCTACTGTACCTAATAACCTTGCTCTTATTCACATTTACTCTTAACTTTCTTCTTTCACACACTTTACCAAACTCAGTCACCAGCTTCTGCAGTTTCTCACATGAATCAGCCACCAACGCTGTATCATCAGCGAACAACAACTGACTCACTTCCTAAGCTCTCTCATCCCCAACAGACTTCATACTTGCCCCTCTTTCCAAAACTCTTGCATTCACCTCCCTAACAACCCCATCCATAAATAAATTAAACAACCATGGAGACATCACACACCCCTGCCGCAAACCTACATTCACTGAGAACCAATCACTTTCCTCTCTTCCTACACGTACACATGCCTTACATCCTCGATAAAAACTTTTCACTGCTTCTAACAATTTGCCTCCCACACCATATATTCTTAATACCTTCCACAGAGCATCTCTATCAACTCTATCATATGCCTTCTCCAGATCCATAAATGCTACATACAAATCCATTTGCTTTTCTAAGTATTTCTCACATACATTCTTCAAAGCAAACACCTGATCCACACATCCTCTACCACTTCTGAAACCACACTGCTCTTCCCCAATCTGATGCTCTGTACATGCCTTCACCCTCTCAATCAATATCCTCCCATATAATTTACCAGGAATACTCAACAATCTTATACCTCTGTAATTTGAGCAGTCACTCTTATCCCCTTTGCCTTTGTACAATGGCACTATGCACGCATTCCGCCAATCCTCAGGCACCTCACCATGAGTCACACATACATTAAATAACCTTACCAACCAGTCAACAATACAGTCACCCCCTTTTTTAATAAATTCCACTGCAATACCATCCAAACCTGCTGCCTTACCGGCTTTCATCTTCCGCAAAGCTTTTACTTCCTCTTCTCTGTTTACCATTTCATTTTCCCTAACCCTCTCACTTTGCACACCACCTCGACCAAAACACCCTATATCTGCCACTCTATCATCAAACACATTCAACAAATCTTCAAAATACTCACTCCATCTCCTTCTCACATCACCACTACTTGTTATCACCTCCCCATTTGCGCCCTTCACTGAAGTTCCCATTTGCTCCCTTGTCTTACGCATTTTATTTACCTCCTTCCAGAACATCTTTTTATTCTCCCTAAAATTTAATGATACTCTCTCACCCCAGCTCTCATTTGCCCATTTTTTCACCTCTTGCACCTTTCTCTTGACCTCCTGTCTCTTTCTTTTATACATCTCCCACTCAATTTCATTTTTTCCCTGCAAAAATCGTCCAAATGCCTATCTCTTCTCTTTCACTAATACTCTTACTTCTTCATCCCACCACTCACTACCCTTTCTAATCAACCCACCTGCCACTCTTCTCATGCCACAAGCATCTTTTGCGCAATCCATCACTGATTCCCTAAATACATCCCATTCCTCCCCCACTCCCCTTACTTCCATTGTTCTCACCTTTTTCCATTCTGTACTTAGTCTTTCCTGGTACTTCCTCACACAAGTCTCCTTCCCAAGCTCACTTACTCTCACCACCCTCTTCACCCCAACAATCACTCTTTTTTTCTGAAAACCCATACAAATCTTCACCTTAGCCTCCACAAGATAATGATCAGACACCCCTCCAGTTGCACCTCTCAGCACATTAACATCCAAAAGTCTCTCTTTCGCGCACCTGTTAATTAACACGTAATCCAGTAACGCTCTCTGGCCATCTCTCCTACTTACATAAGTATACTTATGTATATCTCGCTTTTTAAACCAGGTATTCCCAATCATCAGTCCTTTTTCAGCACATAAATCTACAAGCTCTTCACCATTTCCATTTACATATATATATATATATATGTATATATATATATATATATATATATATATATATATATATATATATATATATATATATATTTTTTTTTTTTTTTTTTATACTTTGTCGCTGTCTCCCGCGTTTGCGAGGTAGCGCAAGGAAACAGACGAAAGAAATGGCCCAACCCCCCCCCCCCATACACATGTACATACACACGTCCACACACGCAAATATACATACCTACACAGCTTTCCATGGTTTACCCCGGACGCTTCACATGCCTTGATTCAATCCACTGACAGCACGTCAACCCCTGTATACCACATCGCTCCAATTCACTCTATTCCTTGCCCTCCTTTCACCCTCCTGCATGTTCAGGCCCCGATCACACAAAATCTTTTTCACTCCATCTTTCCACCTCCAATTTGGTCTCCCTCTTCTCCTCGTTCCCTCCACCTCCGACACATATATCCTCTTGGTCAATCTTTCCTCACTCATTCTCTCCATGTGCCCAAACCATTTCAAAACATCCACTTCTGCTCTCTCAACCACGCTCTTTTTATTTCCACACATCTCTCTTACCCTTACGTTACTTACTCGATCAAACCACCTCACACCACACATTGTCCTCAAACATCTCATTTCCAGCACATCCATCCTCCTGCGCACAACTCTATCCATAGCCCACGCCTCGCAACCATACAACATTGTTGGAACCACTATTCCTTCAAACATACCCATTTTTGCTTTCCGAGATAATGTTCTCGACTTCCACACATTTTTCAAGGCTCCCAAAATTTTCGCCCCCTCCCCCACCCTATGATCCACTTCCGCTTCCATGGTTCCATCCGCTGACAGATCCACTCCCAGATATCTAAAACACTTCACTTCCTCCAGTTTTTCTCCATTCAAACTCACCTCCCAATTGACTTGACCCTCAACCCTACTGTACCTAATAACCTTGCTCTTATTCACATTTACTCTTAACTTTCTTCTTCCACACACTTTACCAAACTTAGTCACCAGCTTCTGCAGTTTCTCACATGAATCAGCCACCAGCGCTGTGTGTGTGTGTGTGTGTGTGTTTATGTGTATTTTTGTGTGTTTGTCATGGGGAGTGGGTGTGCGCACGATTGTTTGTGTGTGTGTGTATATATATATATATATATATATATATATATATATATATATATATATATATATATATATATATATATATATATATATATTATCCCTGGGGATAGGGGTGAAAGAATACTTCCCACGTATTCCTCGCGTGTCGTAGAAAGCGACTAGAGGGGACGGGAGCGGGGGGCCGGAAATCCTCCCCTCCTTGTATTAACTTTCTAAAATGGGAAACAGAAGAAGGAGTCACGCGGGGAGTGCTCAGCCTCCTCGAAGGCTCAGAGTGGGGTGCCTAAATGTGTGTGGATGTAACCAAGATGTGAAAAAAGGAGAGATAGGTAGTATGTTTGAGGAAAGGAACCTGGATGTTTTGGCTCTGAGTGAAACGAAGCTCAAGGGTAAAGGGGAAGAGTGGTTTGGAAATGTCTGGGGAGTGAAGTCAGGGGTTAGTGAGAGGACAAGAGCAAGGGAAGGAGTAGCAATACTCCTGAAACAGGAGTTGTGGGAGTATGTGATAGAATGTAAGAAAGTAAATTCTCGATTAATATGGGTAAAATTGAAAGTTGATGGAGAGAGGTGGGTGATTATTGGTGCATATGCACCTGGGCATGAGAAGAAAGATCATGAGAGGCAAGTGTTTTGGGAGCAGCTGAATGTGTTAGCGGTTTTGATGCACGAGACCGGGTTATAGTGATGGGTGATTTGAATGCAAAGGTGAGTAATGTGGCAGTTGAGGGAATAATTGGTATGCATGGGGTGTTCAGTGTTGTAAATGGAAATGGTTAAGAGCTTGTAGATTTATGTGCTGAAAAAGGACTGATGATTGGGAATACCTGGTTTAAAAAGCGAGATATACATAAGTATACTTATTTAAGTAGGAAAGATGGCCAGAGAGCGTTATTGGATTACGTGTTAATTGACAGGCGTGCGAAAGAGAGACTTTTGGATGTTAATGTGCTGAGAGGTGCAACTGGAGGGATGTCTGATCATTATCTTGTGGAGGCTAAGGTGAAGATTAGTATGGGTTTTCAGAAAAGAGGAGTGAATGTTGGGGTGAAGAAGGTGGTGAGAGTAAGTGAGCTTGGGAAGGAGACCTGTGTGGGGAAGTACCAGGAGAGACTGTGTACAGAATGGAAAAAGGTGAGAACAATGGAAGTAAGGGGAGTGGGGGAGGAATGGGATGTATTTAGGGAATCAGTGATGGATTGCGCAAAAGATGCTTGTGGCATGAGAAGAGTGGGAGGTGGGCTGTTTAGAAAGGGTAGTGAGTGGTGGGATGAAGAAGTAAGAGTATTAGTGAAAGAGAAGAGAGAGGCATTTGGACGATTTTTGCAGGGAAAAAATGCAATTGAGTGGGAGAAGTATAAAAGAAAGAGACAGGAGGTCAAGAGAAAGGTGCAAGAGGTGAAAAAAAGGGCAAATGAGAGTTGGGGTGAGAGACTATCAGTAAATTTTAGGGAGAATAAAAAGATGTTCTGGAAGGAGGTAAATAGGGTGCGTAAGACAAGGGAGCAAATGGGAACTTCAGTGAAGGGCGTAAATGGGGAGGTGATAACAAGTAGTGGTGATGTGAGAAGGAGATGGAATGAGTATTTTGAAGGTTTGTTGAATGTGTCTGATGACAGAGTGGCAGATATAGGGTGTTTGGGTCGAGGTGGTGTGCAAAGTGAGAGGGTTAGGGAAAATGATTTGGTAAACAGAGAGGAGGTAGTAAAAGCTTTGCGGAAGATGAAAGCCGGCAAGGCAGCAGGTTTGGATGGTATTGCAGTGGAATTTATTAAAAAAAAGGGGGTGACTGTATTGTTGACTGGTTGGTAAGGTTATTTAATGTATGTATGACTCATGGTGAGGTGCCTGAGGATTGGCGGAATGCGTGCATAGTGCCATTGTACAAAGGCAAAGGGGATAAGAGTGAGTGCTCAAATTACAGAGGTATAAGTTTGTTGAGTATTCCTGGTAAATTATATGGGAGGGTGTTGATTGAGAGGGTGAAGGCATGTACAGAGCATCAGATTGGGGAAGAGCAGTGCGGTTTCAGAAGTGGTAGAGGATGTGTGGATCAGGTGTTTGCTTTGAAGAATGTATGTGAGAAATACTTAGAAAAGCAAAGGGATTTGTACGTAGCATTTATGGATCTGGAGAAGGCATATGATAGAGTTGATAGAGATGCTCTGTGGAAGGTATTAAGAATATATGGTGTGGGAGGCAAGTTGTTAGAAGCAGTGAAAAGTTTTTATCGAGGATGTAAGGCATGTGTACGTGTAGGAAGAGAGGAAAGTGATTGGTTCTCAGTGAATGTAGGTTTGCGGCAGGGGTGTGTGATGTCTCCATGGTTGTTTAATTTGTTTATGGATGGGGTTGTTAGGGAGGTAAATGCAAGAGTCCTGGAAAGAGGGGCAAGTATGAAGTCTGTTGGGGATGAGAGAGCTTGGGAAGTGAGTCAGTTGTTGTTCGCTGATGATACAGCGCTGGTGGCTGATTCATGTGAGAAACTGCAGAAGCTGGTGACTGAGTTTGGTAAAGTGTGTGGAAGAAGAAAGTTAAGAGTAAATGTGAATAAGAGCAAGGTTATTAGGTACAGTAGGGTTGAGGGTCAAGTCAATTGGGAGGTGAGTTTGAATGGAGAAAAACTGGAGGAAGTGAAGTGTTTTAGATATCTGGGAGTGGATCTGTCAGCGGATGGAACCATGGAAGCGGAAGTGGATCATAGGGTGGGGGAGGGGGCGAAAATTTTGGGAGCCTTGAAAAATGTGTGGAAGTCGAGAACATTATCTCGGAAAGCAAAAATGGGTATGTTTGAAGGAATAGTGGTTCCAACAATGTTGTATGGTTGCGAGGCGTGGGCTATGGATAGAGTTGTGCGCAGGAGGATGGACGTGCTGGAAATGAGATGTTTGAGGAAAATGTGTGGTGTGAGGTGGTTTGATCGAGTAAG
>NC_092242.1:45108979-45172701 GCF_036320965.1 Panulirus ornatus | reverse complement strand
CTTACCCAAGGCTAGACACACTCACAAGTCTTACCCAAGACTGCACACATTCACAGGTCTTACCCAAGGCTACACACACTCACAGGTCTTACCCAAGACTGCACAAACTCACAGGTCTTACTCAAGGCTACACACACTCACAGGTCTTACCCAAGACTGCACAAACTCACAGGTCTTACTCAAGGCTACACACATAGTCGCAGGTCTTACCCAAGACTGCACGCACTCACAGGTCTTACCCAAGGCTACACACACTCACAAGTCTTACCCAAGACTGCACACACTCACAGGTCTTACCCAAGGCTACACACACTCACAGGTCTTACCCAAAGCTACACACACTCACAGGTCTTACCAAAGATTACACACATTCATAGGTCTTACCCAAGACTGCACACACTCACAGGTCTTACTCAAGGCTAGACACATACTCACAGGTCTTACCCAAGACTGCACACACTCACAGGTCTTACCCAAGGCTACACACACTCACAGGTCTTACCCAAAGCTACACACACTCACAGGTCAAACCCAAGACTGCACACATTCACAGGTCTTACTCAGGGCTACACACACACACACAGGTCTTACCCAAGACTGCACACACTCACAGGCCTTACCCAAGGCTACACACACTCACAGGTCTTAAACAAAGCTACACGCACTCACAGGTCTTATCCAAGACTACACACATTCACAGGTCTTACCCAAGACTGCACACACTCACAGGTCTTACCCAAGGCTACACACACTCACAGGTCTTACCCAAGACTGCACACATTCACAGGTCTTACCCAAGGCTACACACACTCACAGGTCTTACCCAAGACCGCACACGCGCACAGGTCTTACCCAAGGCTACACACACTCACAGGTCTTACCCAAGACTGTACACACTCACAGGTCTTACCCAAGTCTACACACACTCACAGGTCTTACGCAAAGCTACACACACTCACAGGTCTTACCCAAGACTACAGACACTCACAGGTCTTACCCAAGGCTACACACACTCACAGGTCTTACCCAAGACATAGTCGCAGGTCTTACCCAAGACTGCACGCACTCACAGGTCTTACCCAAGGCTACACACACTCACAAGTCTTACCCAAGACTGCACACACTCACAGGTCTTACCCAAGGCTACGCACACTCAGAGGTCTTACCCAAGACTGCACACACTCACAGATCCTACTCAAGGTTACACACACTCACAGGTCTTGCCCAAAGCTACACACACTCACAGGTCTTACTCAAGACTGCACACACTCACAGGTCTTACCCAAGACTGCACACACTCACAGGTCTTACCCAAGGCTACACACACTTACAGGTCTTACCTAAGACTGCACACATTTACAGGTCTTATCCAAGGCTACACACACTCAGAGGTCTTACCCAAGACCGCACTCGCGCACAGGTCTTACCCAAGGCTACACGCACTCACAGGTCTTACCCAAGACTGTACACACTCACAGGTCTTACCCAAGGCTACACACACTCACAGGTCTTACCCAAAGCTACACACACTCAAAGGTCTTACCCAAGACTACACACACTCACAGGTCTTACCCAAGGCTACACACACTCACA
Organism: Panulirus ornatus; assembly: GCF_036320965.1. NCBI lineage: Eukaryota > Metazoa > Arthropoda > Malacostraca > Decapoda > Palinuridae > Panulirus > Panulirus ornatus. The sequence goes on along the minus strand of NC_092242.1, from coordinate 45,171,108 downwards.
GGTCTTACCCAAGACTGCACACACTCACAGGTCTTACCCAAGGCTACACACTCACAGGCTTACCCAAGACTGCACACATTCACAGGTCTTACCCAAGGCTACACACACTCACAGGTCTTACCCAAAGCTACACACACTAACAGGTCTTACCCAAGGCTACACACATTCACAGGTCTTACCCAAGACTGCACACACTCACAGGTCTTACTCAGGGCTACACACACACTCACAAGTCTTACCCAAGACTGCACACACTCACAGGTCTTACCCAAGGCTACACACACTCAGAGGTCTTACCCAAGACCGCACACGCGCACAGGTCTTACCCAAGGCTACACACACTCACAGGTCTTACCCAAGACTGCACACACTCACAGGTTTTACCCAAGGTTATACACACTCACAGGTCTTACCCAAAGCTACCCACACTCACAGGTCTTACCAAGACTACACACGCACACACAGGTCTTACTCAAGGCTACACAAACACTCACAGGTCTAACCCAAGACTGCACACATTCACAGGTCTTACCCAAGGCTACACACACATACAAGTCTTACCCAAGACTGCACACACTCCAGTCTTACCCAAGGCTACACACACTCACAGGTCTTACCCAAACCTACACACACTAACAGGTCTTACCCATGACTGCGCACACTCACAGGTCTTACCCAAGACTGCTCACATTCACAGGTCTTACCCAAGGCTACACACACTCACAGGTCTTACCCAAGACTGCACACATTCACAGGTCTTACCCAAGGCTACACACACTCACAGGTCTTACCCAAAGCTACACACACTTACAGGTCTTACCCAAGACTACACACATTCACAGGTCTTACCCAAGACTGCACACATTCACAGGTCTTACCCAAGGCTACACACACTCACAGGTCTTACCCAAGACTGCACACACTTACAGGTCTTACCCAAGGTTACACACACTCACAGGTCTTACCCAAGACTGCACACATTCACAGGTCTTACCCAAGGCTACACACACTCACAGGTCTTACCCAAGACTGCACACACTTACAGGTCTTACCCAAGGTTACACACACTCACAGGTCTTACCCAAGACTGCACACACTCACAGGTCTTACCCAAGGTTACACACACTCACAGGTCTTACCTAAGGCTACACACACACACACACTTACTGGTGTTACCGAAGTCTACACACACTCACAAGTCATACGCAAGGCTTCGCACACAAGTCTTACCCAAGGCTTAAACAGACACTTACTGGTGTTACCCAAAGCTACATACACATTTCTTACAAAGGCTACACACACGTCTTACCCAAGGCTACATACACAAGTCTTACCCAAGGCTACACACACTTACTTGTTTAACCTTTTTTACATGTGCAACAGGTCTATTCCTGCTTCCATGTGTGGCCACGAATTCTCACCCACACGTCTAACTCTATTCACAAGGCCACACGTCTTACTCCGCAATCAACGTTCTGGATTCCGGCCATACATCCCACGTCTGTAGCACATCGTCCATGTTGAGGCAGGTCTGATTCTCGCCTATACACAGACCTACACACTCATAGGATACTTATACCCATAGATCTGACCTATGTCACACATGGCGAGCTTTAGCTCTTGCTCACACATCTACATATTTGATCTTGCCCACCTATCTCTATGCGTAGTCTCCTCCCACTCCTCTTGATGCACACACACAGAGCAGGTACCTTCCCTCTCCCACTGGGCTCATCCCACCCCCGTCTGACCCGCTTAAAGTGCCATCTTTAACTTTACTGACATAGCCATGATGTTTAACCGAGTCACACTTCTAAATATCTAAATCCCTCTTACCTACCCACTCACATATGTGAAGCTTTCCCACACAACAAGTCTCACGCGACACAAGAGCCCTCCCTGCCCACAGCTGACCTAAGTATGTCTGTCAAACTCCACACAAATTAAAGCTACTAATATGGGAGAAAAATTACATTTCCAGCCCATGAAATACAGCAATAACGTTTCCATGTTACCAGAAAGCCTTATGGGAATATTTTGCATCACGAACATCTTATTGCACACCGAGATCAATGTGCAAACTTACACAGAAACACATATATACATGTGCACGCAGTCATTTGTTTGTACACGCATACAAACATACACATGAACACATGTATGTAGTCGCATGCTTGTACAAGCACATACACAGAAACACTTGACACAAGCTGTGTTTGTGTTCATACAATACATAGGAGAAAAAGACTTGGTACATGTATCTAAGGTTAAGAGATGGGACAACCCGACTGTAAGACCCAAAACACCATATAGCAATCACACAGTTTCCCATATGATCTAAATTTATTTGATTTAAAAGCATTGATGCTATCTTCCCTACCACTAGCTGCAGATACTTTCTGACCTGAAGATACTGTCTGCACCCCTTAATAATATCCCTCTGGATTACGCATTTAATGATCTCTCATACGTGACCAGGTTCCCGTCGCCTTCCGCCACACTCCTGCACTGGACGGCCGAGGTTCCTGATGTGTGACTCCAAACCATCCCCCTCCCACACCCTCCTCCCTCTCCCCCTTCCTAGTGAACCTCGCTCACGTTGCTTCACTCTAACCCCGCGCGTCTTGAGGTGTGTGTGCAGAGCAGCTTTCCGGGAACACCCGCCAACACTCAACACCTGGCAGGGTACTCGATCGTGTGGGAGGAGATCTATCCCCATGTATGGCTGCTCGGAATTCAGTGTCTGTGTGTTGTGTTTTGATACTGTGTTGAAGCGTCACATATACTCAAGGAAGCATCAATATGATACACTTAGTATCGACGGAGGAGCAAGTTCTCTGTGTGAAGGGTTGTGTCCTACGTCAAAGACTTAGATCTTACAGAGCTTCACTGTGCCGTGTGAACTCGAATCCTGTAAAGATTCAATTCACTGTATAAAGTACTCGGTTCTTGTAAAGGTTCAGTGTTTTGGTTGAGGTTATAGTGAGTATATGGTAAAGGCTTATGCAGTAGAAAAAATTTTGGTGGCAGATTCATAAAGAAAATGAAGATTTGTGTCTTATCAAATGTACCAATTTGCATCGATACCAAAAAATCCCTGCTTAATATTTCTCATGATCCTTAAGAGATGAGTCTGATGGAAAACTGACCATCTTGATTCTTTAACCTGAAAACAAACTTAAAAATGAAATAAAGTCAGACTAATTAACCTGGATACAGTAAGCGTGATTGGCCTGCATACAAGTAATAGTGATTGTCCCGGATACAGTAACAGTGACTGGACTAGACATAGTATTAATGACTGGGCTGTTTACAAGTAATAGTGATTTACCTTGGTACAGTAGCAGTGATTGGCCTTGGATACAGTAACAGTGATTGGGCTGGATACAGTAATAGTGATTGTCCTGGATGCAATATTAGTGACAGGCCTGGATAGAGTATTAGTAATTAGATACAGTACTGGTGGTTGGCCTGGATACAGTAATAGTGACTGACCTGGAAGTAATAATAGTAATTGTCCTGGATACAGTATCAAAGATTGACCTGGATACAATATAATAGTGATTGGTCTGGATGCAGTGATAGTGAGTAGGTTGAATGCAGTGATAGTGGTTGGCCTGAGTACTGGGGTTCTGTGTTCCTTGTGGTGTCACTACAAGGAATTCCTCGAACACATGTTAAGCCTCAGACTATTGTTATTAGAGCGATTGTGTGTCAGTGTCAGGTTACGTAAACGCTGTGGGTATGGGATACTGACAAATCCTTCAGTATAATGTCTGCTGTGGTCATAAAGTGTTTGAAGGGACAGATGGAAAATAAACATCCACAGAATTCAAATTGAAGATTTGGGGTTAGCGAACATGTCCACTACTTTGAGAAGACCTTCCTCTAACCATGCAACATAAATGGGCCAAGCATAACGATGCTGAAGTAAGATCTGTTGCAGAATCTCTGTGAAACGTAGTGGATGACATGAAGTAGCGGAGATAAACCTCATATGGCTTGTCAGTCAGATGTGCGCAGTTCATCACATCCACGTTGTTTCCTTTTTTCAATCAGAAAATAATTCAAAGATAAAGCAAAATTATTTTGTATGAAACTGATACTGAATGACTGGTAGAAAAACTAGTAGCTTATGGCAGGGTCACATTACTGAGCAAAACATGGTAATGAAGTGTCCACGACAGTATCAGAGATGTGAGGTAAAGGCACTGCTCCATGACCACAGTTGTTAGAGTTATAACAGTGTTAGTCGTGCACCCAATACCACATACACTTGATCAAGTGAGATCAGTAACTAAAACTTTTCTTGGATGTAGGAATTCTGTCTCCCTAATGCTCGGGAACCTGATGTGTGTTGTCGAGAGCTATTCTGCCCACTGGGAAGTACCTGATCCAGGTCAAGTGTTGTGCACCAATAATTGCTAGTTTGCCGCGTCACTGGAAGCAACACGAGAGTGTGGCAGATCACTGCTCACTGCACCCATCAACCTCTGAACACCACATCCTCATACTGTCCTGCTATACATCATCTTTTTAAGAAAATCTTTAACTTCCGATCTAGATCGGTCTTCGAGAAAGACATTAAGACGCCATCAAGCAGGTAGCTACAGTGACCGTGCAACCTGATGCCATATACTGGCAAGGAAAAAATCTCTACCCTAAAGATTTGAGGCAGATAATGCAAGAAGCTATAGGAAAACTTTAATGGCGAAATTGAATTTCTTTCCTGTAAGTGTAAAATCGTCTCAAATGTATCTATATAGTTATGGAACTATAAAATTATATCCAAGGAAACAACTTAGGGCTGCTACACTCACCTAGAAAAAAAGGACTTGTGTCTGAAGTATACGTTAGGAAGGATCTCTGTTACTGAGACAAGAGACTGAACTACTACGACATGACGTCCTCTTTTCTGCAAGTAACACCTCACGACCAGAGGCTGGTTATGATAGAAATTGTCTCACCAGCTGATCAACTGATTAAGTGTATATACGGACAGCCAAGTATCATTAAAGGCCGATAAAACCGTCAACTCAACTCTTAATTTGGAGAGCACAGTGATGGTAACATGCGCGGGAGGGGATCTGACCGTCTGTAAAGATTAGAGACTTGGTCAATGGAAATCTGACCGTCTACTCTGGAAAGGAATACATTCATACATAACTAGTTGACTATGCGACAATATCTCATCAAATATCTATGATTATTGAGGGAAGCCCGAAATAATAAGATAAACAATAGAAAATGAAAACTGAACAAAAAAGTCTGACAAAGTAGATGCAGCTTGAAGTCTTCATTTTGATTCCGTTTTCATCTAGCTCGATCGTTGCAGAATACACATGTAAGTAAAGAATACACAGACGCAGCAACAATTCCACAATCAATTTTCCATGAGACGTACACAAGACGAGAAACACAACCCACAGTGCATCCGTGACCCCCAACAGAACCAACGCTCACGAAGATCCTTCAGTAATAGCGCAGGTGTTAATGTTGGCCCAGCGTGACTTTATACCTAACACGTCGTTTGTATCATGATACGTAATTATGGATATCATTCAACTACACCATTTTGCTACCATATCAACTCTGCACTCTCTGACAGAGACGTGTTGCACGTCCATATGAATTTCGTTGTTCCTCAAGTACGCTTGCCTCACTCCGCAGTCGACTTCCTCTGGTGAGAGAGTTTGCCTCTCAACTCTGGGAAACATGATGAAGCAAAGGGCAAGCGAAGGAAAGGAAAGGGTGAAGAGGAAAACAAAGACTGTGGAGAAGCTAGAGAAGGAAAAGTCGAAGGGAATGAAAGACGCGAAGGTGGAGAAAAAAATTCTGAAGACTACAAGCGATGAAAAAAGGAATATGAAATGCAAATACAGTGGTAAGAAAATAAGTAATGACGATGAAAAAAAGCTCAACAATCTAAATAAAAAGAGCTGGAAGAAGAAGAACAGCGGAAAGCCAAAAGAAAAGCTAAAGTCACATCTCTTGGCGTCAGCAGACAACACAGGAATGCAACTGCTCTGCATTCATCACAACAAACACACACTTGGAAAGCCTGTCTGTAATACAACAAACCTAACCAAGCAAACATATGGACGTCTCAATAAAGGAAAGACAACATCCAAAGTGCCCAGAGGACCACACTCCCTCACAACTGATCTGGCAACCTTTCACACCATGGAAAGGGAGACTTCCGTATCTTCCAGCCCAAATTTGACCTCCACTCCCACCAAGGTTATGAACCACAAGAATAGCAAGAGGCATCAAGCTTACGTCGTTCGGGGTGACTTAAGTGATTCTTCATTAGCTTCCTACAAGGAGAGCCTGAGGGAGAAAAGTTGTGAGTTGACATCTTGTCCTCTGTACCCTTCTCATACTGAATCCAGATGGAATCGCTCCACACCCTTCCTGTACGTGGATCACAGCAACAACGGCAGAAAAACAAGCAATGAAAGAAACTACACTATTAGTCCCTCGGAATATTTTGGTCCCTTGAAAAGTATAGACGACTCACGATCCTCCAATATCAGCTTTTCTCCGAACATCCGAGATGCCAGCAGTGTGCGACCAGCGAGAATAATCTACAGCGCAGAGGAAACTAGAAGTCCGATTAAGACACAGACGAGGAAAAGGAAAAGTTTGCTAGAGCAAGATGAGAAGCCTGTGTCCAGTTGGAACATCGTACATGATGAAAGGGATGTCTCGTATATCCTTGGATGTGCTGGGTCGACCATGTCCAGTACGAGCAGCAGTGGTTTAGTTTTTAACTACGCCACACCAACTTCGTCGTCTTCTTCTTCTCAGAGGTTAGACAGTAACCATCTGGATGTTCTGACGGTTCACAATCCCATCTTCCAAGACGAACGATCAACCAAGAGAGGTCAGATCATTCCGACAGCAAACTTTCTGACAGAACCAAGCGATGATGTACCCAGTAGTACTGTGCTTAAGACCTTAGTGGAGGTCCACAGATCAGAATCAGATCATGAGAACACTGGCGTCATATCTGGCGCTCAGCAAGTAATCAGTTCTCCCAGAGATCTTAGAATGGGGATGAAGGACTTCATCTTCAACCATACCAGCTATACAATCCAGGAGGAAGACCAGAAAGAAAATGAGGGGAAGGTAAGAATACCTCACCACAGTAGCTCTCCACCACCACCATCATTACCTACTCAGACTATTCCACAACCGCCCCCTCCGCCACCGCCTCCACCTACACCTCCACTACCACCTCCACCTGCACCTCCACCACCGCCTCCACCACCAGAAAGGCATCCCAAAAGATCAGCTGTTTCGCCGTTGCCATACTTCGAGAATTCTATGTATGAAACCTCCGGTGACCGGTCATCAAAAACAGAAGAGAATCAAAAATCGCTCTTTTATCCTAGACAGGAAAATTTCCTCTCGTCCAGCGGAAGACTGAGTTCTCGACCTCAGGTAAGGTCAAGGCAGACGCTGTCAGGCCTCTCATCCTCGGGAACAGCTTTAGTTGCTGATTTCGACCGTCAGCAGTGTGACTTAACAGATCCACAAATGATATTATATATGAGAGGCGATGGAAGGATTATGGACGCACATGATAATCTTCCGCAAATGTTTGAAATCATAATCTTAGATAACACTGGTGATGGTAGCTCCTCGAAAGACAATTGGATTCTGAGACAGAGTCATTACGACAAGATGGCTTCCCTGACCCATCAGCCTCTCCCAAGGAAAACAAAGAAGAAGGAGAGAGGATTCGGGTACGAGACTCTCACACGGGTCAAAAATTCCTTCGAAAACTTACTCCAACATCAAAATTGCTTTCCCAAACAAATAGTCAACCCAGATGAAGTCTACGTGAAAGGATGTAATAGTAACACAGGACAGAGTTCTAAGAAATATAAGGAGAAAGACAGTAGAAATAATACAAAGGATAGCATTCCAGGGAAAGATACCAGTCGACTCAAATCATTAACCAGAGTAGCAGTTCCTGGTTCTGTAACAGATTGTATCAGTGATGATATACGTGAACCTGGTGATGTCATGATGCCGCCCTGGGAGCACTGTCACTGTAATGTGACATGTATGTGGGAGTCAAGTCCCTCCAACATTACCCAACCCTCCAGCCATGACATCCATCCTCGTCAGCGCAGCAGCACTGTATCGCCCTGGGAGCTCACCCTTGATAACGTTACACCAACAGACAACGAATCAGTCAGTGCAAAATCCAGAGACAAAAAGTTTTCTTTGCCTCTAGAGGAACGTGGAAACCAAACGCACTCCGTCTTGGATACCTTCGGCAATGAAGCTCTATGTCAAGACATGACGAGGTTTGAGGGAACTTGCAGAAACTTTGATTCGTCGCATGATTCCTCAATTAAAGAGCCGCAGAGACAGAGAGAACAGGTTTTTTATAATGAATCTCCGAAAGGGTCACATTACATCATCGAAACTCCAGTGCAGCTTCCAAAACTGGCCGCCTGTCAAGAGCAGCAGTGAAGACAATCGCGACCTCTTCAATAATAGCCTTGAGAAGACAAATGTTTGTAAAGAAACATCCTTCGACCATAAGATTACACAGGATAATGATACTGAGCAGGAGCACAGTACTAGTGTACCGACCAACTCTAAACCAAGAAAAGGGATCTTAAAAAAGGACGTAGGCGGAGTCTCCATCTCTACCACCTCCCTGAAGAAGCAAGATCAACGGAAGAATGTGGTTACGTATCATCTTCCTCGCTCCCGATCTCCCACCACGACACGGCATCAGGAGCTGGATGTTGACCCTGGATACGAATGCGACACTGAACAGTCTGTTAGTGAAGCCGACCACTCGACCAGCTCGTCACGCCTGGAGAATTCGGCGAGCCAACAGCGAGTGCCACTGCTCTTTCAAAGAAAACCTTTGAAGAAGACTACGGTGAGTATCGTGTAGTCTCTCAGTCTGAATGTAGATTGCCACCTTTACAGGATTTGATATACTGTACTCCTAGTTGTGGGCTTGACACCTCTCCCTACAGAGAGTAACATGCATACCTTTATCCGGACGTGTGGTGACCTCCACGGTTCATCATCTCTCAGGTGAATGAGTCAGGCAGTCCACAGATAATCTGAGGTGACAACTGGGATCTGCTGTCCACACAGTTGGGAGCAACAGCCGTACCTCGATGAACTCACGGTCATTACTATCTCATTACCCTTACAGATATCAAACAAGTAAAATTACCTGTCAGTAAGCAATCACTAGTTAAACTTTCCTAATGAAAATGAACAATTTCCTCCACATTTTGAATATTTCATTTCCTAAACTAAATAGCTTGTCATGAATCTTAGCTCGTATACATGCAAAATTTCTTAATACAGTGAACCTCTTGCTGAACCTAATGACCATGATTATATTTACATCTATTCGTAACTTTCTCCTTTTACACACTCCTCCAAACTGTCACCAACTTCCACAGTTTCTCAATCGAATCAGCCACCAACGTTGTATCATGAGCGAACAATAACTGACTCCCTTCCCGGGCCCTCTCATCCCCGACTGCCTGCATATTCACTCTTCTCTCTAAGACTCTTGCATCTGCCTCCTTCACCTCCCCAACCATAAACAAATTAAACAACCATTGTGGCATCACATACCCCTGCCGCAGACAGACCTTTATTGGGAACCAGTCACTCTCCTCTCTTCCTACTCGTACACATGCCTCACATCCTTGATAAAAACTTCTCACTGCTTATAGCAGCTAACCTCCTACATCATATATTCCTAAGGCCCTACACAAAATATCTCTATCATCCTTATCATATGCCTTCTCCAGATCCATAAATGCCACAAACAAATCCACCTATTCTTTTAAGTATTTCTCACATACATTCTTCAAAGCAAAACACCTGATCCAAACATCCTCGACCACTTCTGAAACTGCACTGCTCCCCAGTCTGATGCCCACCTTCATCCCCTTCGTCTTTATACAAAGGAAATAAGAATGCATCCCTGCCATCCTTAGGCACTTCACCATGATCCATAAATTCACTGAATATCTTTACCAACTAATCAACGATACAGTCACCCCATTTCTTGATAGGTTCAACTGCAACACTATCAACTCCCGCGGCCTTGCCGCATTTCATCTTCCACAACGCTTTCACCAACTCCTGTCTCTTCAACGAACCACTATCCATGACTCTACCCTCGCATACCATCCCGACCAAAACACCCTACTTCTGCTACTCTCTCATCAAACACATTTAACAATCCTTTAAAGTACTCACTCCATCTTCTCACTCCATCACTACCTGTCATCACTTCCCAATTTGCCCCTTTCACCGATGTTCCCATTTGTTCTCTTGTCTTTCTCACATTATTAACTTCCCTCCAAAACATCTTTTTATCCTCCCTAAACTTTAATGACACTCTCTCACCCCAACTCTCATTTGCAGTCCTGTCTTCTAAGTACCTCCCAAGCGCTACTCTTTTCTCTTTTACAAGCAACCTTAGTTCTTCATCCAACTTCCAACCTTTTGGAAGCAACATGCATCTCTTCAATATGTCATCACTACTTCCCTAAATACCTGATATTCCGCACCTACTCTGCTCGTTTCATTTTCCTCTCACGTTTAGCCATTCTACACTCAATCTCTCCTGGAATTTCTTCACGCAAGTCTCCTTTTCAAGCTCACTTATTCTCACCACTCTCTTCTCCCTGATATTCATTCAACTTTTTCAAAACCCTCTACAAATCTTCATCTTCGCCTACACTAGATTTTGATCAGATATCCCGCCAGCTTCCTCTCTTAGCATATATACATCCAGAAGTCTTTCTTTTACACACCTATCACTCAATACGTACTCTGATAATGCCCATTGACCATCTCTCCAACTCACTTACGTATACTTGTGTAAGACTATGCTTTTAAACCAGGTATTCCCGATCACCATTATCATTTCATCACAAAACTCCACAAGCTCTTCGCCAGAGTACCACATTTACAACAATTATACCCTCAATTATCACATTACTTACCTTTGCTTTTTTATCTCCCATCACTAATACCAGGTATCGTGCATCAAAACTGCTGCCACAATCATAATCATATATATATATATATATATATATATATATATATATATATATATATATATATATATATATTCATCCTAATCGCCGTTTCCCGCGTTAGCGAGGTAGCGTTAACAACAGAGGACTGGCCTTTGAAAGAATATCCTCAAATGACCAACTTCTCTGTTCCTTCTTTGGGGAAAAAAAAAAAAAGAAGAGGGGAGGATTTCCCAGCCCCCCACTCTCTTCCATTATAGTCGCCTTCTACGAGACGTAGGGAATACGTTGGAAGTATTCTTTCTCCCCTACGCCCAGGGATAATATATATATATATATATATATATATATATATATATATATATATATATATATATATATATATATATATATATATATATATATATATATATAAATATATATATATATATATATATATATATATATATATATATATATATATATATATATATATATATATATATATATATATATATATATATATATATATATATATATATATATATATATATATATATATATATATGTATATATATATATATATATATATATATATATATATATATATATATATATATATATATATATATATATATATATATATATATATATATATATATATATATATATATATATATATATATGTATATATATATATATATATATATATATATATATATATATATATATATATATATTTTTTTTTTTTTTTTTTTGCTTTGTCGCTGTCTCCCGCGTTTGCGAGGTAGCGCAAGGAAACAGACGAAAGAAATGGCCCAACCCACCCCCATACACATGTATATACATACGTCCACACACGCAAATATACATACCTACACAGCTTTCCATGGTTTACCCCAGACGCTTCACATACCCTGATTCGATCCACTGACATCACGTCAACCCCGGTATACCACATCGCTCCAATTCACTCTATTCCTTGCCCTCCTTTCACCCTCCTGCATGTTCAGGCCCCGATCACACAAAATCTTTTTCACTCCATCTTTCCACCTCCAATTTGGTCTCCCTCTTCTCCTCGTTCCCTCCACCTCCGACACATATATCCTCTTGGTCAATCTTTCCTCACTCATTCTCTCCATGTGCCCAAACCATTTCAAAACACCCTCTTCTGCTCTCTCAACCACAATCTTTTTATTTCCACACATCTCTCTTACCCTTACATTACTTACTCGATCAAACCACCTCACACCACACATTGTCCTCAAACATCTCATTTCCAGCACATCCATCCTCCTGCGCACCACTCTATCCATAGCCCACGCCTCGCAACCATACAACATTGTTGGAACCACTATTCCTTCAAACATACCCATTTTTGCTTTCCGAGATAATGTTCTCGACTTCCACACATTCTTCAAGGCTCCCAGAATTTTCGCCCCCTCCCCCACCCTATGATCCACTTCCGCTTCCATGGTTCCATCCGCTGCCAGATCCACTCCCAGATATCTAAAACACTTCACTTCCTCCAGTTTTTCTCCATTCAAACTCACCTCCCAGTTGACTTGACCCTCAACCCTACTGTACCTAATAACCTTGCTCTTATTCACATTTACTCTTAACTTTCTTCTTTCACACACTTTACCAAACTCAGTCACCAGCTTCTGCAGTTTCTCACATGAATCAGCCACCAGCGCTGTATCATCAGCGAACAACAACTGACTCACTTCCCAAGCTCTCTCATCCCCAACAGACTTCATATATATATATATATATATATATATATATATATATATATATATATATGTATATATATATATATATATATATATATATATATATATATATATATATATATATATATATATATACAGACCGCCACACACACAGTCGAACAAGGTACTGATGTGTTGCTGGGGTGATGACCAGACCAGCCAGCTGGCGTGAGACTACAGCTAGACCAACGTGGCGTCCACACCCTGAAGTGGTGCAGTGGGACCCGTGGCAGAGCACGTGACATCTACCTCAACGTGACCTGGTCGAGTCGGGTCGAGGAAGTCAAAGGTCACAGTAATTATCAACGTGGGGGACTTCTTTTGGCTCACCAGCGGCTCTTGGCGCGCACCGGCCTCGGCCGCTCGCTCGCTGACTCTCCGCAGCCAAGGGGATTGAAGTGATTTTTCTGGAAGGGGATTTGAATCGCTTTCCATCTGCGAATCTTCCACGTAACCCCAGGCAGGTTATGGTGGAGAGGGACGCGGGTTGGATGTGTAATTCAGCTGGTGGTTGGTAGACAAAGGTCGGTTGACGGCAGTGCGCTGCCCCGAGCGTTGTGAAGAACGACTGTTGTGTGGAGGCTATGACGAAACTCTCTCTCTCTCTCTCTCTCTCTCTATATATATATATATATATATATATATATATATATATATATATATATATATATATATATATATATATATATATATATATATATATATATATATATACTGGAAAAACAATCACTCTTGAAGTAGAACCTTCAGACACAATTGAAAATGTGAAGGAAAATAGTAAAATTGGAGAAAAATGTAGCTTAGACATTGAAGCTTATTGATACAGTGGTTAAACTGATGAGAACTGCTATTGACGTTTGTGTAAATAAATTATACATTTCCTTTTTTCCATAACCAGAGGTTGAACCATTATGTGACATTCTTTTTTTTCATTCATTTCAAGCTAGAAGTTTCAGTTTTCTAAATTGTTTCTTACATTTCTCATATGTATATATATGCATATGTGTGTGTGTGTGTATATGTGCGTATCTATGTGTATGTGTGTGTATGTGTATATGTATATATATATGTATATTATCCCTGGGGATAGGGGTGAAAGAATACTTCCCACGTATTCCTCGCGTGTCGTAGAAAGCGACTAGAGGGGACGGGAGCGGGTGGCCAGAAATCCTCCCCTCCTTGTATTAACTTTCTAAAATGGGAAACAGAAGAAGGAGTCACGCGGGGAGTGCTCATCCTCCTCGAAGGCTCAGAGTGGGGTGCCTAAATGTGTGTGGATGTAACCAAGATGTGAAAAAAGGAGAGATAGGTAGTATGTTTGAGGAAAGGAAACTGGATGTTTTGGCTCTGAGTGAAACGAAGCTCAAGGGTAAAGGGGAAGAGTGGTTTGGGAATGTCTGGGGAGTAAAGTCAGGGGTTAGTGAGAGGACAAGAGCAAGGGAAGGAGTAGCAATACTCCTGAAACGAGAGTTGTGGGAGTATGTGATAGAGTGCAAGAAAGTAAATTCTCGATTAATATGGGTAAAACTGAAAGTTGATGGAGAGAGGTGGGTGATTATTGGTGCATATGCACCTGGGCATGAGAAGAAAGATCAAGAGAGGCAAGTGTTTTGGGAGCAGCTGAATGAGTGTGTTAGTGGTTTTGATGCACGAGACCGGGTTATAGTGATGGGTGATTTAAATGCAAAGGTGAGTAATGTGGCAGTTGAGGGAATAATTGGTATACATGGGGTGTTCAGTGTTGTAAATGGAAATGGTGAAGAGCTTGTAGATTTATGTGCTGAAAAAGGACTGATGATTGGGAATACCTGGTTTAAAAAGCGAGATATACATAAGTATACTTATGTAAGTAGGAGAGATGGCAAGAGAGCGTTATTGGATTACGTGTTAACTGACAGGCGTGCGAAAGAGAGACTTTTGGATGTTAATGTGCTGAGAGGTGCAACTGGAGGGATGTCTGATCATTATCTTGTGGAGGCTAAGGTGAAGATTTCTTGGGTTTTCAGAAAAGAAGAGTGAATGTTGGGGTGAACAGGGTGGTGAGAGTAAGTGAGCTTGAGAAGGAGACCTGTGTGAGGAAGTACCAGGAGAGACTGAGTACAGAATGGAAAAAGGTGAGAACAATGGAAGTAAGGGGAGTGGGGGAGGAATGGGATGTATTTAGGGAATCAGTGATGGATTGCGCAAAAGATGCTTGTGGCATGAGAAGAGTGGGAGGTGGGTTGATTAGAAAGGGTAGTGTGTGGTGGGATGAAGAAGTAAGAGTATTAGTGAAAGAGAAGAGAGAGGCATTTGAACGATTTTTGCAGGGAAAAAATGCAATTGAGTTGGAGATGTATAAAAGAAAGAGACAGGAGGTCAAGAGAAAGGTGCAAGAGGTGAAAAAAAAAAGGCAAATGAGAGTTGTGGTGAGAGAGTATCATTAAATTTTAGGGAGAATAAAAAGATGTTCTGGAAGGAGGTAAATAAAGTGCGTAAGACAAGGGAGCAAATGGGAACTTCGGTGAAGGGCGCAAGTGGGGAGGTGATAACAAGTAGTGGTGATGTGAGAAGGAGATGGAGTGAGTATTTTGAAGGTTTGTTGAATGTGTTTGATGATAGAGTGGCAGATATAGGGTGTTTTAGTCGAGGTGGTGTGCAAAGTGAGAGGGTTAGGGAAAATGATTTGGTAAACAGAGAAGAGGTAGTGAAAGATTTGCGGAAGATGAAAGCCGGCAAGGCAGCGGGTTTGGATGGTATTGCTGTGGAATCTATTAAAAAAGGGGGTGACTGTATTGTTGACTGGTTGGTAAGGTTATTTAATGTATGTATGACTCATGGTGAGGTGCCTGAGGATTGGCGGAATGCGTGCATAGTGCCATTGTACAAAGGCAAAGGGGATGAGAGTGAGTGCTCAAATTACAGAGGTATAAGTTTGTTGAGTATTCCTGGTAAATTATATGGGAGGGTACTGATTGAGAGGGTGAAGGCATGCACAGAACATCAGATTGGGGAAGAGCAGTGTGGTTTCAGAAGTGGTAGAGGATGTGTGGATCAGGTGTTTGCTTTGAAGAATGTATGTGAGAAATACTTAGAAAAGCAAATGGATTTGTATGTAGCATTTATGGATCTGGAGAAGGCATATGATAGAGTTGATAGAGATGCTCTGTGGAAGGTATTAAGAATATATGGTGTGGGCGGAAAGTTGTTAGAAGCAGTGAAAAGTTTTTATCGAGGATGTAAGGCATGTGTACGTGTAGGAAGAGAGGAAAGTGATTGGTTCTCAGTGAATGTAGGTTTGCGGCAGGGGTGTGTGATGTCTCCATGGTTGTTTAATTTGTTTATGGATGGGGTTGTTAGGGAGGTAAATGCAAGAGTTTTGGAAAGAGGGGCAAGTATGAAGTCTGTTGGGGATGAGAGAGCTTGGGAAGTGAGTCAGTTGTTGTTCGCTGATGATACAGCGCTGGTGGCTGATTCATGTGAGAAACTGAAGCTGGTGACTGAGTTTGGAAAAGTGTGTGGAAGAAGAAAGTTAAGAGTAAATGTGAATAAGAGCAAGGTTATTAGGTACAGTAGGGTTGAGGGTCAAGTCAATTGGGAGGTGAGTTTGAATGGAGAAAGACTGGAGGAAGTGAAGTGTTTTAGATATCTGGGAGTGGATCTGGCAGCGGATGGAACCATGGAAGCGGAAGTGGATCATAGGGTGGTGGGGGGGGCGAAAATCCTGGGGGCCTTGAAGAATGTGTGGAAGACGAAAACATTATCTCGGAAAGCAAAAATGGGTATGTTTGAAGGAATAGTGGTTCCAACAATGTTGTATGGTTGCGAGGCGTGGGCTATGGATAGAGTTGTGCGCAGGAGGATGGATGTGCTGGAAATGAGATGTTTGAGGACAATGTGTGGTGTGAGGTGGTCTGATCGAGTGAGTAACGTAAGGGTAAGAGAGATGTGTGGAAATAAAAAGAGCGTGGTTGAGAGAGCAGAAGAGGGTGTGTTGAAGTGGTTTGGGCACATGGAGAGGATGAGTGAGGAAAGATTGACCAAGAGGATATATGTGTCGGAGGTGGAGGGAACAAGGAGAAGAGGGAGACCAAATTGGAGGTGGAAAGATGGAGTGAAAAAGATTTTGTGTGATCGGGGCCTGAACATGCAGGAGGGTGAAAGGAGGGCAAGGAATAGAGTGAATTGAAGCGATATCGTATACCGGGGGTGACGTGCTGTCAGTGGATTGAAGCAGGGCATGTGAAGCGTCGGGGGTAAACCATGGAAAGCTGTGTAGGTATGTATATTTGCGTGTGTGGACGTATGTATATACATGTGTATGGGGGTGGGTTGGGCCATTTCTTTCGTCTGTTTCCTTGCACTACCTCGCAAAAGCGGGAGACAGCGAGAAAGTATAATAAAAAAATAAAATAATATATATATATATATATATATATATATATATATATATATATATATATATATATATACAAATGGATTTGTATGTAGCATTTATGGATCTGGAGAAGGCAAATGATAGAGTTAATAGAGATGCTCTGTGGAAGGTACTAAGAAGATATGGTGTGGGAGGCAAGTTGTTAGAAGCAGTGAAAAGTTTTTATCGAGGATGTAAGGCATGTGTACGTGTAGGAAGAGTGGAAAGTGATTGGTTCTCAGTGAATGTAGTTGGCGGCAGGGGTGTGTAATGTCTCCATGGTTGTTTAATTTGTTTATGGATGGGGTTGTTAGAGATGTGAATGCAAGAGTTTTGGAAAGAGTGGCAAGTATGCAGTCTGTTGTGGATGAGAGAGCTTGGGAAGTGAGTCAGTTGTTGTTCGCTGATGATACAGAGCTGGTGGCTGATTCATGTAAGAAACTGCAGAAGCTGGTGACTGAGTTTGGTAAAGTGTGTGAAAGAAGAAAGTTAAGAGTAAATGTGAATAAGAGCAAGGTTATTAGGTACAGTAAGGTTGAGGGTCAAATCAATTGGGAGGTAAGTTTGAATGGAGAAAAACTGGAGGAAGTAGAGTGTTTTAGATATCTGGGAGTGGATCTGGGAGCGGATGGAACCATGGAAGCGGAAGTGAATCATAGGGTGGGGGAGGGGGCGAAAATTCTGGGAGCGTTGAAGAATGTTTGGAAGTCGAGAACATTATCTCGGAAAGCAAAAATGGGTATGTTTGAAGGAATAGTGGTTCCAACAATGTTGTATGGTTGCGAGGCGTGGGCTATGGATAGAGTTGTGCGCAGAAGGGTGGATGTGCTGGAAATTAGATGTTTCAGGACAATATGTGGTGTGAGCTGGTTTGATCGAGTAAGTACTGTAAGGGTAAGAGAGATGTGTGGAAATAAAAAGAGTGTGGTTGAAAGAGCAGAAGAGGGTGTTTTGAAATGGTTTGGTCACATGGAGAGAATGAGTGAGGAAAGATTGTCCAAGAGGATATATGTGTCAGAGGTGGAGGGAAAGAAGAGAAGTGGGAGACCAAATTGGAAGTGGAAAGAAGGAGTGAAAAAGATTTTGAGTGATCGGGGCCTGAACATGCAGGAGGTTGAAAGGAGTGCAAGTAATAGAGTAAATTGGAACGATGCGGTATACCGGGGTCGACGTGCTGTCAATGGATTGAACCATTGCATGTGAAGCGTCTGGGGTAAACCATGTAAAGTTGTTTGGGGCCTGGATGTGGAAAGTGAGCTGTGGTTTCAGTGCATTATTACATGACAGCTAGAGACTGAGTGTGAACGAATGGGGCCTTTGTTGTCTTTTCCTAGCGCTACCTCGCACACATGAGGGGGGAGGGGGTTGTTATTCCATGTGTGGCGAGGTGGCGATGGGAACAAATAAAGGCAGACAGTATGATTTATGTACATGTGTTAATATGTATATGCCTGTGTGTGTATATATATGTGTACATTGAGATGTATAGGTATGTATATTTGCGTGTGTGGACGTGTATGTATATACATGTGTATGTGGGCGGGTTGGGCCATTCTTTCGTCTGTTTCCTTGCGCTACCTCGCTAACACGGGAGACAGCGACAAAGCAAAATGAATAATATATATATATATATATATATATATATATATATATATATATATATATATATATATATATATATATCTTTATTTTCTTCATACTATTCGCCATTTCCCGCTTTAGCGAGGTAGGGTTAAGAACAGAGGACTGGGCCTTTGAGGGAATATCCTCATCTTGCCCCCTTCTCTGTTCCTTCTTTGGGAAGAAAAAAAAATACCAAGAGGGGAGGATTTCCAGCCCCCCGCTCCCTTCCCTTTTAGTCGCCTTCTACGACACGCAAGGAATATGTGGGAAGTATTCTTTCTCCCCTATCCCCAACGATAATATATATATATATATATATATATATATATATATATATATATATATATATATATATATATATATATATATATATATATATATTATCTATTTTTTTTGCTTTGTCGCTGTCTCCTGCGTTTGCGAGGTAGCGCAAGGAAACAGACAAAAGAAATGGCCCAACCAACCTCCATACACATGTATATATATACACGTCCACACACGCAAATATACACACCCATGCATCTCAATGTACACATATATATATACACACACAGACACATACATATGTACACATGCACACAATTCACACTTTCTGCCTTTATTCATTCTCATCGCCACCTCCCCACACATGGAATAGCAACCCCCTCCCCCCTCATGTGTGCGAGGTAGCGCTAGGAAAAGACAACAAAGGCACCATTCGTTCACACTCAGTCTCTAGCTGTCATGCAATAATGCCCGAATCCACAGCTCCCTTTCCACATCAAGGCCCCAAACAACTTTCCATGGTTTACCCCAGACGCTTCACATGCCCTGATTCAATCCATTGACAGCACGTCGATCCCGGTATACCACGTCGATCCGATTCACTCTATTCCTTGCCCGCCTTTCACCCTCCTGCATGTTCAGGCCCCGATCACTCAAAATCTTTTTCACTCCATCTTTCCACCTCCAATTTGGTCTCCCACTTCTCCTCGTTCCCTCCACCTCTGACACATATACCCTCTTGGTTAATCTTTCCTCACTCATTCTCTCCATGTGCCCAAACCATTTAAAATAACCCTCTTCTTCTCTCTCAACCACGCTCTTTTTATTTCCACACATCTCTCTTACCCTTACATTACTTACTCGATCAAACCCCCTCACACCACATATTGTCCTGAAACATCTCATTTCCAGCACATCCACCTTCCTCCGCACAACTCTATCCATAGCCCACGCCTCGCAACCATACAACATTGTTGGAACCACTATTCCTTCAAAAATAGCCATTTTTGCTTTCCGAGATAATCTTCTCGACTTCCACATATTCTTCAAGGCTCCCAGGATTTTCGCTCCTTCCCCCACTCTATGATTCACTTTCGCTTCCATGGTTCCATCCGCTGCCAGATCCACTCCCAGATATCTAAAACACTTTACTTCCTCCAGTTTTTCTCCATTCAAATTTACCTCTCAATTGACTTGACCCTCAACCCTATTCTACCTAATAACCTTGCTCTTATTCACATTTACTCTTAGTTTCTTCTTTCACACACTTTACCAAACTCAGTCACCAGCTTCTGCAGTTTCCCACATGAGTCAGCCACCAGCGCTGTATCATCAGCGAACAACAACAGACTCACTTCCCAAGCTCTCTCATCCACAACAGACTTCATACTTGCCCCTCTTTCCAAAACACTTGCATTCACCTCTAGAACAACCCCATCCATAAACAAATTAAACAACCATGGAGACATCACACACCCCTGCCGCAAACCTACATTCACTGAGAACCAATCACTTTCCTCTCTTCCTACACGTACAAATGCCTTACATCCTCGATAAAAACTTTTCACTGCTTCTAACAACTTGCCTCCCACACCATTTATTCTTAGTACCTTCCACAGAGCATCTCTATGAACTCTATCATATGCCTTCTCCAGATCCATAAATGTTACATACAAATCCATTTGCTTTTCTAAGAATTTCTCACATACTTTCTTCAAAGCCAACACCTGATCCACACATCCTCTACCACTTCTGAAACAGCGACAAAGTATAATAAATATAAAATAAATATATATATATATATATATATATATATATATATATATATATATATATATATATATATATATATATATATATATATATACATATGTTAATGTGCTGAGACGTGCAACTGGAGGGATATCTGATAATTATCTTCTGGAGGTGAACATTTGTAAGGTTTCCAGAAAAGAAGAAAGGATATTGAGGTGAAAAGATTGGTGAAAGTAAGTGAGCTTGGGAAGGAGACTTGTGTGAGGAAGTACCAGGGGAGATTGAGTACAGAATGGAAAAAGGTGGAAACAAAGGACGTAAGGGGAGTGAAGGAGGAATCGGATGTATTTAGGGAAGCAATGATGGCTTGCGCAAAAGATGCTTGTGGCATGAGAAGCGTGGGAGGCGGGCAGATTAGAAAGGGTAATGAGTGGTGGGATGATAAGTAAGATTATTAGTGAAAGAGAAGAGAGAGGCAATTGGACGATTTTTGCAAGGAAATAATGCAATACACGGGGAAATGTAAAAAAAGAAAGAGGCAGGAGGTCAAGAGAAAGGGGCAAGAGGTAAAAAGAGGGCAAATGAGAGCTGGGGTTAGAGAGTATCATTAAATTTTAGGGAGAATAGAAAGATGATTTGGAAAGAGGTAAATAAAGTGCGTAAGACAACGGAACAAATGGGAACTTCACTAAAGGGAGCTAATTGGGAGGTGATAAAAAGTAGTGGTGAAGTGAGAAAGAGATGGAGTGAGTATTTTGAAGGTTTGTTGAATATGTTTGATGATAGAGTAGCAGATATAGGGTGCTTTGGTCGATGTGGTGTGAAAAGTGATAGGGTTTGCGAAAATGATGCGATAAATAGAGAAGAGGTAGTAAAAGCTTTGGGGAAGATGAAAGCCGGCAACGCAGCGGGTGTGGATGGTATTGCAGTGGAATTCATTAAAAAAAGGGGTGACTGTATTATTGACTGGTTGGTAAGGTTATTTAATGTATGTATGACTTATGGTGAGGTGCCTGAGGATTGACGGAATGCGTGCATAGTGCCATTGTACAAAGGCAAAGGGGATAAAAGTGAGTGCTTAAATTACAGAGGTATAAGTTTGTTGAGCATTCTTAGGAAATTGTATTGGAGGGTATTAATGGAGAGGGTGAAGGCATGTACAGAGCATCAGATTGGGGAAGGGCAGTGTGGTTTCAAAAGTGGTAGAGGAGGTGTGGATCAGGTGTTTGCTTTGAAGAATGCATGTAAGAAATACTTAGAAAAGCAAATAGATTTGCATGTAGCATTTATGGATCTGGAGAAGGTATATGATAGAGTTGATAGACATTCTCTGTGTAAGGTATTAAAAATATGTGGCGTGGGAGGCAAGTTGTTAGAAGCAGTGAAAAGTTTTTATCGAAGATAAAAGACATGTGTACGTGCAGGAAGAGAGGAAAGTGATTGGTTCTCAGTGAATGTATGTTTGCGGCAGGGCTGTGTGATGTCTACATGGTTGTTTGATTTGTTTATGGATGGGGTTGTTAGTGAGGTGAATGCAAGAGTCTAGGAAAGAGGGGCAAGTATGCAGTCTGTTGTGGATGAGAGAGCTTGGGAAGTGAGTCAGTTGTTGTTCGCTGATGATACAATGCTGGTGGCTGATTCATGTGAGAAACTGCAGAAGCTGGTGACTGAGTTTGGTAAAGTGTGTGAAAGAAGAAAGTTGAGAGTAAATGTGAATAAGAGCAAGGTTATTAGGTACAGTAGGGTTGAGGGTCAAGTCATTTGGGAGGTAAGTTTGAAAGGAGAAAACCTGGAGGAAGTGAAGTGTTTTAGATACCTGGGAGTGGATTTGGCAGCGGATGGAACCATGGAAGCGGAAGTGAACATAGGGTGGGGGAGGGGGCGAAAGTTCTGGGAGCGTTGAAGAATGTGTGGAAGTCGAGAACATTATCACGAAAAGCAAAAATGGTATGTGTAAAGGAATAGTGGTTCCAACAATGTTATATGGTTCCGAAGAGTGGGCTATGGCTAAAGTTTTGTGGAGAAGGGCGGATGTGCTGGAAATGAGATGATTGAGGACAATATGAGGTGTGAGGTGATTTGATCGAGTAAGTAATAATAGGATACGAGAGATGTGTGGAAATAAAAACAGTGTGTTTGAGAGCGCAGAAAAGGGTGTTTTAAATGGTTTGGTCGCATGGAGAGAATGAGTGAGGAAAGATTGACCAAGAGGATATAAGTGTCAGAGGTGGAGGGAACGATGAGAAGTGAGAGACCAAATTGGAGGTGGAAAGATGGAGTGAAAAAGATTTTGAGTGATCGGGGCCTGATTATGCAGGAGGGTGAAAGGCGTGCAAGGAATAGAGTGAATTGGAACGATGTGGTATACCGGGGTCGACGTGCTGTCACTGGATTGAACCGGGGCATTTGAAGCGTCTGGGGTAAACCATGGAAAGTTGTTTGGGGCCTGAATGTGGAAAGGGAGCTGTTGTTTCGATGCATTATTACATGAGAGCTAGAGACTGAGTGTGAACGAACGTGGCCTTTGTTGTCTTTTCCTAGCGGTACCTCGCACAGATGAGGGGGGAATGGGTTGTTATTTCATGTGTGGCGGGGTGGCGATGGGAATGGTTAAAGGTAGACAGTATAAATTATGTACATGTGCATATATGTATATGTCTCTGTGTGTATACATATGTATACGTTAAGATGTATAGGTATGTATATTTGCGTGTGTGGACGTGTATGTATATACATGTGTATGTGGGTGGGCTCGGCCATTCTTTCGTCTGCTTCCTTGTGCTACTTCGCTAACCCGGAGACAGCGACAAAACAAAATAATAATAATGATAAATCATATATATATATATATACATATATATATATATATATATATATATATATATATATATATATATATATATATATATATATATATATATATATATATATTTTTTTTTTTTTTTTTTTTTTTATACTTTGTCGCTGTCTCCCGCGTTTGCGAGGTAGCGCAAGGAAACAGACGAAAGAAATGGCCCAACCCCCCCCCCCATACACATGTACATACACACGTCCACACACGCAAATATACATACCTACACAGCCTTCCATGGTTTACCCCAGACGCTTCACATGCCTTGCTTCAATCCACTGACAGCACGTCAACCCCTGTATACCACACGACTCCAATTCACTCTATCTCTTGCCCTCCTTTCACCCTCCTGCATGTTCAGGCCCCGATCACACAAAATCTTTTTCACTCCATCTTTCCACCTCCAATTTGGTCTCCCTCTTCTCCTCGTTCCCTCCACCTCCGACACATATATCCTCTTGGTCAATCTCTCCTCACTCATTCTCTCCATGTGCCCAAACCATTTCAAAACACCCTCTTCTGCTCTCTCAACCACGCTCTTTTTATTTCCACACATCTCTCTTACCCTTACGTTACTCACTCGATCAAACCACCTCACACCACACATTGTCCTCAAACATCTCATTTCCAGCACATCCATCCTCCTGCGCACATCTCTATCCATAGCCCACGCCTCGCAACCATACAACATTGTTGGAACCACTATTCCCTCAAACATACCCATTTTTGCTTTCCGAGATAATGTTCTCGACTTCCACACATTTTTCAAGGCTCCCAAAATTTTCGCCCCCTCCCCCACCCTATGATCCACTTCCGCTTCCATGGTTCCATCCGCTGACAGATCCACTCCCAGATATCTAAAACACTTCACTTCCTCCAGTTTTTCTCCATTCAAACTCACCTCCCAATTGACTTGACCCTCACCCCTACTGTACCTAATAACCTTGCTCTTATTCACATTTACTCTCAACTTTCTTCTTCCACACACTTTACCAAACTCAGTCACCAGCTTCTGCAGTTTCTCACATGAATCAGCCACCAGCGCTGTATCATCAGCGAACAACAACTGACTCACTTCCCAAGCTCTCTCATCCCCAACAGACTTCATACTTGCCCCTCTTTCCAGGACTCTTGCATTCACCTCCCTTACAACCCCATCCATAAACAAATTAAACAACCATGGAGACATCACACACCCCTGCCGCAAACCTACATTCACTGAGAACCAATCACTTTCCTCTCTTCCTACACGTACACATGCCTTACATCCTCGATAAAAACTTTTCACTGCTTCTAACAACTTGCCTCCCACACCATATATTCTTAATACCTTCCACAGAGCATCTCTATCAACTCTATCATATGCCTTCTCCAGATCCATAAATGCTACATACAAATCCATTTGCTTTTCTAAGTATTTCTCACATACATTCTTCAAAGCAAACACCTGATCCACACATCCTCTACCACTTCTGAAACCGCACTGTTCTTCCCCAATCTGATGCTCTGTACATGCCTTCACCCTCTCAATCAATACCCTCCCATATAATTTACCAGGAATACTCAACAAACTTATACCTCTGTAATTTGAGCACTCACTCTTATCCCCTTTGCCTTTGTACAATGGCACTATGCACGCATTCCGCCAATCCTCAGGCACCTCACCATGAGTCATACATACATTAAATAACCTTACCAACCAGTCAACAATACAGTCACCCCCTTTTTTAATAAATTCCACTGCAATACCATCCAAACCTGCTGCCTTGCCGGCTTTCATCTTCCGCAAAGCTTTTACTACCTCTTCTCTGTTTACCAAATCATTTTCCCTAACCCTCTCACTTTGCACACCACCTCGACCAAAACACCCTATATCTGCCACTCTGTCATCAGACACATTCAACAAACCTTCAAAATACTCATTCCATCTCCTTCTCACATCACCGCTACTTGTTAACACCTCCCCATTTACGCCCTTCACTGAAGTTCCCATTTGCTCCCTTGTCTTACGCACCCTATTTACCTCCTTCCAGAACATCTTTTTATTCTCCCTAAAATTTACTGATAGTCTCTCACCCCAACTCTCATTTGCCCTTTTTTTCACCTCTTGCACCTTTCTCTTGACCTCCTGTCCCTTTCTTTTATACTTCTCCCACTCAATTGCATTTTTTCCCTGCAAAAATCGTCCAAATGCCTCTCTCTTCTCTTTCACTAATACTCTTACTTCTTCATCCCACCACTCACTACCCTTTCTAAACAGCCCACCTCCCACTCTTCTCATGCCACAAGCATCTTTTGCGCAATCCATCACTGATTCCCTAAATACATCCCATTCCTCCCACACTCCCCTTACTTCCATTGTTCTCACCTTTTTCCATTCTGTACACAGTCTCTCCTGGTACTTCCCCACACAGGTCTCCTTCCCAAGCTCACTTACTCTCACCACCTTCTTCACCCCAACATTCACTCCTCTTTTCTGAAAACCCATACTAATCTTCACCTTAGCCTCCACAAGATAATGATCAGACATCCCTCCAGTTGCACCTCTCAGCACATTAACATCCAAAAGTCTCTCTTTCGCACGCCTGTC
The DNA here is from genome assembly GCF_036320965.1 of Panulirus ornatus. Classification (NCBI taxonomy): domain Eukaryota; kingdom Metazoa; phylum Arthropoda; class Malacostraca; order Decapoda; family Palinuridae; genus Panulirus; species Panulirus ornatus. Next base: position 45,144,827 of record NC_092242.1, on the reverse strand, counting down.
AATTAACACGTAATCCACTAACGCTCTCTGGCCATCTCTCCTACTTACATAAGTATACTTATGTATATCTCGCTTTTTAAACCAGGTATTCCCAATCATCAGTCCTTTTTCAGCACATAAATCTACAAGCTCTTCACCATTTCCATTTACAACACTGAACACCCCATGCATACCAATTATTCCCTCAACTGCCACATTACTCACCTTTGCATTCAAATCACCCATCACTATAACCCGGTCTCGTGCATCAAAACCGCTAACACACTCATTTAGCTGCTCCCAAAACACTTGCCTCTCATGATCTTTCTTCTCATGCCCAGGTGCATATGCACCAATAATCACCCACCTCTCTCCATCAACTTTCAATTTTACCCATATTAATCGAGAATTTACTTTCTTACATTCTATCACATACTCCCACAACTCCTGTTTCAGGAGTATTGCTACTCCTTCCCTTGCTCTTGTCCTCTCACTAACCCCTGACTTCACTCCCCAGACATTTCCAAACCACTCTTCCCCTTTACCCTTGAGCTTCGTTTCACTCAGAGCCAAAACATCCAGGTTCCTTTCCTCAAACATACTACCTATCTCTCCTTTTTTCACATCTTGGTTACATCCACACACATTTAGGCACCCCACTCTGAGCCTTCGAGGAGGATGATCACTCCCCGCGTGACTCCTTCTTCTGTTTCCCATTTTAGAAAGTTAATACAAGGAGGGGAGGATTTCTGGCCCCTATATATATATATCCATAAACAAATTAAACAATCATAAAGACATCACACACCCCTGCCGCAAACCAACATCCGCTAAGAACCAATCACTTTCCTCTCTTCCTACACGTACACATTTCTTACACCCTCGATAAAAACTTTTCACCTCTTCTAACAACTTGCCTCCCACACCATACATTCTTAATACCTTCCACAGAGCAACTCTATCAACTCTACCATATGCTTTTTCCAGATCCACAAGTGCTACATACAAATCCATTGGCTTTTCTAAGTATTTCTCACATACATTCTTCAAAGCAAACACCTGATCCACACATCCTCTACTTCAAAACACCCTCTTCTGCTCTCTCAACCACACTCTCTTTATAACAACACATCTCTCTTACCCTTACATTACTTACTCGATCAAACCACCTCACACCACATATTGTCTTCAAACATCTCATTTCCAGCACATCTACCCTCCTGCGCACAACTCTATCCATACCCCACGCCTCGCAACCATACAACATTGTTGGAACCATCATTCCTTCAAACATACCCATTTTTGCTTTCCTAGATAATGTTCTCGACTTCCACACATTCTTGAATGTTCCCAGAATTTTCGCCCCTCTCCCACCCTAAGATTCACTTCCGCTTCCATGGTTGCATCCGCTGCCAAACCCACTCTCAAATATCTAAAACACTTTACTTCCTCCAGTTTTTCTCCATTCAAACTTACCTCCCAATTGACTTGACCCTCAACCCTGCTGTACGTAATAACCTTCCTCTTATTCACATTTACTCTTAACTTTCTTCTTTCACATACTTTATCAAACTCAGTCACCAGCTTCTGCAGTTTCTCACATGAATCAGCCACCAGCGCTGTATCATCAGCGAACAACAACTGACTCACTTTCCAAGCTCTGTCATCCAAAACAGACTTCATACTTGCCCCTCTTTCCAAAACTCTTCCATTCACCTCCCTAACAACCCCAACCATAAACAAATTAAACAATCATGGAGACATCACACAGCCCTGCCGCAAACCTACATTCACTGAGAACCAATCACTTTCCTCTCTTCCTACACGTACACATGTCATACATCCTCGATAAAAACTTTTCACTGCTTTTAACAACTTGCCTCCCACACCATATATTCTTAATACCTTCCACAGAGCATCTCTATAAACTCTATCATATGCCTTTTCCAGAACCATTAATGCTACATACAAATCAATTTGCTTTCCTAAGTATTTCTCAACTACATTCTTCAAAGCAAACACGTGATCCTCACACCCTCTACCACTTCTGAAACCACACTGCTCTTCCCCAATCTGATGCTCTGTACATGCCTTCACCCTCTCAATCAATACCCTCCCATATACTTTATCAGGAATACTCAACAAACTTATACCTCTGTAATCTGAGCACTCATTCTTATCCCCTTTGCCTTTGTGCAATGGCACTATGCAAGCATTCCGCCAATTCTCAGGCACCTCACCATGAATCATACATACATTAAGAAACCTTACAAGACAGTCAACAATAAAGTCATCCCCTTTTCTAATAAATTCTACTGCAATACCATCCAAACTTCCTGCCTTGCCGGCTTTCATCTTCCGCAAAGCTTTTACTACCTCTTCTCTGTTTACTAAATCATTTTCCTTAACCCTCTCACTTTGCACACCACCTCGACCAAAACACCCTTTATCTGCCACTCTATCATAAAACACATTCAACAAACTTTCAAAATACTCACTCCATCTCGTTCTCACATCACCACTACTTGTTATCACCTCCCCATTAGCCCCCTTCACTGAAGTTCCCATTTGCTCCCTTGTCTTACGCACTTTATTTATTTACCTCCTTCCAAAACATCTTTTTATTCTCACTAAAATTTTATGATACACTCTCACCCCATCTCTCATCTGCCCTCTTTTTCACCTCTTGCACCTTCCTCTTGCCCTCTTGCCTCTTTCTTTTATACATCTCCCACTAATTTCCATTTTGTCCCTGAAAAAATCATCCAAATGCCTCTCTCTTCTCTTTCACTGATTATCTTACTTCTTCATCTCACCACTCACTACCCTTTCTCGTCAACCCACCTCCCACGCTTCTCATGCCACAAGCATCTTTTGCACAAACAATCACTGCTTCCCTAAATACATCCCATTCCTCCCCCACTCCCCTTTTTCCATTCTGTAGTCAGTCTCTCCTGGTACTTCCTCACACAAGTGTCCTTCCCAAGCTCACTTACTCTCACCACTCTCTTCACCCTAACATTCTCTCTTCTTTTCTGAAAACGCCTACAAATCTTCAACTTCAAGTGCCACATTACTCACCTTTCCATTCAAATCACCCATCACCATAACCCGGTCTTGAGCATCGAAACCACTAACACACTCATTCAGCTACTCCCAAAACACTTGCCTCCCATGATCTTTCTTCTGATGCCCAGGCGCATATGCACCAATAATAACCCATCTCTCTCCATCAACTTTCAGTTTTACCCATATCAATCTAAAATTTACTTTCTTAAACTCTATCAAATACTCCCACAACTCCTGTTTCAGGAGTAGTGCTACTCCTTCCCTTGCTCTTGTCCTCTCACTAACCCCTGACTTTAATCCCTAGACATTCCCAAACCACTCTTCCCCTTTACCCTTGAGCTTCGTTTCACTCAGAGCCAAAACATTCAGGTTCCTTTCCTCAAACATACTACCTATCTCTCCTTTTTTCTCATCTTGGTTACATCCACATATATTTAGACACCCCAATCTGAGCCTTCGAGGAGGATGAGTACTCCCCGCGTGACTCCTTCTTCTGTGTCCCCTTTTACAAAGTCAAAATACAAGATGGGGAGGGTTTTTGGCCCCACGGTCCCGTCCCCTTTAGTCGCCTTCTACGACACGTGAGGAATATGTGGGAAGCATTCTTTCTCCCCTATCCCCAGGGATGATATATATATATATATATATATATATATATATATATATATATATATATATATATATATATATATATATATATATATATATATATATATATATATATATATATATATATATATATATATATTTATATTATTTATATATATCCAAAAGTCTCTCTTTCGCGCGCTTGTCAATTAACACGTAATCCAATAACGCTCCCTGGTCATCTCTCCTACTTACATACGTATACTTATGTATATCTCGCTTTTTAAACCAGGTATTCCCAATCACCAGTCCTTTTTCAGCACATAAATCTACAAGCTCTTCACCATTTCCATTTACAACACTGAACACCCCATGTATACCAATTATTCCCTCAACTGCCACATTACTCACCTTTGCATTCAAATCACCCATGACTATAACCCGGTCTCGTGCATCAAAACCACTAACACACTCATTCAGCTGCTCCCAAAACACTTGCCTCTCATGATGTTTCTTCTCATGCCCAGGTGCATATGCACCAATAATCACCCATCTCTCTCCATCAGCTTTCAGTTTTACCCATATTAATCGAGATTTTTCTTTCTTAAATTCTATATATATATATATATATATATATATATATATATATATATATATATATATATATATATATATATATATATATATATATATATATATATATATATATATATATATATATATATATATATATATATATATATATATATATATAGTATTTAAGAAAGTAAATTCTCGATTAATATGGGTAAAACTGAAGGTTGATGGAGAGAGATGGGTGATTATTGGTGCATATGCACCTGGGCATGAGAAGAAACATCATGAGAGGCAAGTGTTTTGGGAGCAGCTGAATAAGTGTGTTAGTGGTTTTGATGCACGAGACCGGGTTATAGTCATGGGTGATTTGAATGCAAAGGTGAGTAATGTGGCAGTTGAGGAAATAATTGGTATACATGGGGTGTTCAGTGTTGTAAATGGAAATGGTGAAGAGCTTGTAGATTTATGTGCTGAAAAAGGACTGGTGATTGGGAATACCTGGTTTAAAAAACGAGATATACATAAGTATACGTATGTAAGTAGGAGAGATGACGAGAGAGCGTTATTGGATTAAGTGTTAATTGACAGGCGCGCGAAAGAGAGACTTTTGGATGTTAATGTGCTGAGAGGTGCAACTGGAGGGATGTCTGATCATTATCTTGTGGAGGCTAAGGTGAAGATTTGTATGGGTTTTCAGAATAGAAGAGTGAATGTTGGGGTGAAGAGGGTGGTGAGAGTAAGTGAGCTTGGGAAGGAGACTTGTGTGAGGAAGTACCAGGAGAGACTGAGTACAGAATGGAAAAAGGTGAGAACAATGGAAGTAAGGTGGAGTGGGGGAGGAATGGGATGTATTTAGCGAATCACTGATGGATTGCGCAAAAGATGCTTGTGGCATGAGAAGAGTGGGAGGTGGGTTGATTAGAAAGGGTAGTGAGTGGTGGGATGAAGAAGTAAGATTATTAGTGAAAGAGAAGAGAGAGGAATTTGGACGATTTTTGCAGGGAAAAAATGCAATTGAGTGGGAGATGTATAAAAGAAAGAGACAGGAGGTCAAGAGAAAGGTGCAAGAGGTGAAAAAGAGGGCAAATGAGAGTTGGGGTGAGAGAGTATCATTAAATTTTAGGGAGAATAAAAAGATGTTCTGGAAGGAGGCAAATAAAGTGCTAAGACAAGGGAGCAAGTGGGAACTTCAGTGAAGGTCGCAAATGGGGAGGTGATAACAAGTAGTGGTGATGTGAGAAGGAGATGGAGTTAGTATTTTGAAGGTTTGTTGAATGTGTTTGATGAGAGAGTGGCAGATATAGGGTGTTTTGGTCGAGGTGGTGTGCAAAGTGAGAGGGTTAGGGAAAATGATTTGGTAAACAGAGAAGAGGTAGTAAAAGCTTTGCGGAAGATGAAAGCCGGCAAGGCAGCAGGTTTGGATGGTATTGCAGTGGAATTTATTAAAAAATGGGGTGACTGTATTATTGACTGGTTGGTAAGGTTATTTAATGTATGTATGACTCATGGTGAGGTGCCTGAAGATTGGCGGAATGCGTGCATAGTGTCTTTGTACAAAGGCAAAGGGGATAAGAGTGAGTGCTCAAATTACAGAGGTATAAGTTTGTTGAGTATTCCTGGTAAATTATATGGGAGGGTATTGATTGAGAGGGTGAAGGGATGTACAGAGCATCAGATTGGGGAAGAGCAGTGTGGTTTCAGAAGTGGTAGAGGATGTGTGGATCAGGTGTTTGCTTTGAAGAATGTATGTGAGAAATACTTAGAAAAGCAAATGGATTTGTATGTAGCATTTATGGATCTGGAGAAGGCATATGATAGAGTTGATAGAGATGCTCTGTGGATGGTATTAAGAGTATATGGTGTGGGAGGCAAGTTCTTAGAAGCAGTGAAAAGTTTTTATCGAGGATGTAAAGCATGCGTACGTGTAGGAAGAGAGGAAAGTGATTGGTTCTCAGTGAATGTAGGTTTGCAGTAGGGGTGTGTGATGTCGCCATGGTTGTTTAATATGTTTATGGATGGGGTTGTTAGGGAGGTGAATGCAAGAGTTTTGGAAAGAGGGGCAAGTATGAAGTCTGTTTTGGATGAGAGAGCTTGGGAAGTGAGTCAGTTGTTGTTCGCTGATGACACATCGCTGGTGGCTGATTCATGTGAGAAACTGCAGAAGCTGGTGACTGAATTTGGTAAAGTGTGTGAAAGAAGAAAGTTAAGAGTAAATGTGAATAAGAGCAAGGTAATTAGGTACAGTAGGGTTGAGGGTCAAGTCAATTGGGAGGTAAGTTTGAATGGAGAAAAACTGGAGGAAGTAAAGTGTTTTAGATATCTGGTTGTGGATGTGGCAGCGGATGGAACCATGGAAGCGGAAATGGATCATAGGGTAGGGGAGGGGGCGAAAACCCTTGGAGCCTTGAAGAATGTGTGGAAGTCGAGAACATTATCTCGGAAAGCAAAAATGGGTATGTTTGAATGGGTATGTTGTATGGTTGCGAGGCGTGGGCTATGGATAGAGTTGTGCGCAGAAGGATGGATGTGCTGGAAATGAGATGTTTGAGGACAATGTTTGGTGTGAGGTGGTTTGATCGAGTAAGTAACGTAAGGGTAAGAGAGATGTGTGGAAATAAAAAGAGCGTGGTTGAGAGAGCAGAAGAGGGTGTTTTGAAATGGTTTGGGCACCTGCAGAGAATGAGTGAGGAAAGTTTGACCAAGAGGATATATGTGTCGGAGGTAGAGCGAAAGAGGAGAAGTAGGAGACCAAATTGGAGGTGGAAAGATGGAGTGAAAAAGATTTTGTGTGATCGAGGCCTGAACATGCAGGAGGGTGAAAGGAGGGCAAGGAATAGAGTGAATTGGATCGATGTGGTATACCGGGGTTGACGTGCTGTCAGTGGATTGAATCAGGGCATGTGAAGCGTCTGGGGTAAACCATGGAAACTGTGTAGGTATTGTATATTTGCGTGTGTGGACGTATGTATATACATGTGTATGGGGGTGGGTTGGGCCATTTCTTTCGTTTGTTTCCTTGCGCTACCTCGCAAACGCGGGAGACAGCGACAAATCAAAAAACAAATATATATATATATATATATATATATATATATATATATATATATATATATATATATATATATATATATATGGATGTTAATGTGCTGAGAGGTGCAACTGGAGGGATGTCTGATCATTATCTTGTGGAGGCTAAGGTGAAGATTTGTATGGGTTTTCAGAAAAGAAGAGTGAATGTTGTGGTGAAGAGGGTGGTGAGAGTAAGTGAGCTTGAGAAGGAGACCTGTGTGAGGAAGTACCAGGAGAGACTGAGTACAGAATGGAAAAGGTGAGAACAATGGAAGTAAGGGGAGTGGGGGAGGAATGGGATGTATTTAGGGAATCAGTGATGGATTGCGCAAAAGATGCTTGTGGCATGAGAAGAGTGGGAGGTGGGTTGATTAGAAAGGGTAGTGAGTGGTGGGATGAAGAAGTAAGAGTATTAGTGAAAGAGAAGAGAGAGGCATTTGGACTATTTTTGCAGGGAAAAAATGCAATTGAGTGGGAGATGTATAAAAGAAAGAGACAGGAGATCAAGAGAAAGGTGCAAGAGGTGAAAAAAAGGGCAAATGAGAGTTGGGGTGAGAGAGTATCATTAAATTTTAGGGAGGATAAAAAGATGTTCTGGAAGGAGGTAAATAAAGTGCGTAAGACAAGGGAGCAAATGGGAACTTCAGTGAAGGGCGCAAATGGGGAGGTGATAACAAGTACTGGTGATGTGAGAAGGAGATGGAGTGAGTATTTTGAAGGTTTGTTGAATGTCTTTGATGATAGAGTGGCAGATATAGGGTGTTTTGGTCGAGGTGGTGTGCAAAGTGAGAGGGTTAGGGAAAATGATTTGGTAAACAGAGAAGAGGTAGTGAAAGCTTTGCGGAAGATGAAAGCCGGCAAGGCAGCAGGTTTGGATGGTATTGCAGTGGAATTTATTAAAAAAGGGGGTGACTGTATTGTTGACTGGTTGGTAAGGTTATTTGATGTATGTATGGCTCATAGTGAGGTGCCTGAGGATTGGCGGAATGCGTGCATAGTGCCATTGTACAAAGGCAAAGGGGATAAGAGTGAGTGCTCAAATTACAGAGGTATAAGTTTGTTGAGTATTCCTGGTAAATTATATGGGAGGGTATTGATTGAGAGGGTGAAGGCATGTACAGAGCATCAGATTGGGGAAGAGCAGTATGGTTTCAGAAGTGGTAGAGGATGTGTGGATCAGGTGTTTGCTTTGAAGAATGTATGTGAGAAATACTTAGAAAAGCAAATGGATTTGTATGTAGCATTTATGGATCTGGAGAAGGCATATGATAGAGTTGATAGAGATGCTCTGTGGAAGGTATTAAGAATATATGGTGTGGGAGGAAAGTTGTTAGAAGCAGTGAAAAGTTTTTATCGAGGATGTAAGGCATGTGTACGTGTAGGAAGAGAGGAAAGTGATTGGTTCTCAGTGAATGTAGGTTTGCGGCAGGGGTGTGTGATGTCTCCATGGTTGTTTAATTTGTTTATGGATGGGGTTGTTAGGGAGGTAAATGCAAGAGTCTGGAAAGAGGGGCAAGTATGAAGTCTGTTGGGGATGAGAGAGCTTGGGAAGTGAGTCAGTTGTTGTTCGCTGATACAGCGCTGGTGGCTGATTCATGTGAGAAACTGCAGAAGCTGGTGACTGAGTTTGGAAAAGTGTGTGGAAGAGGAAATTTAAGAGTAAATGTGAATAAGAGCAAGGTTATTAGGTACAGTAGGGTTGAGGGTCAAGTCAATTGGGAGGTGAGTTTGAATGGAGAAAAACTGGAGGAAGTGAAGTATTTTAGATAACTGGGAGTGGATCTGGCAGCGGATGGAAGCATGGAAGCGGAAGTGGATCATAGGGTGGGGGAGGGGGCGAAAATCCTGGGGGCCTTGAAGAATGTGTGGAAGTCGAGAACATTATCTCGGAAAGCAAAAATGGGTTTGTTTGAAGGAATAGTGGTTCCAACAATGTTGTATGGTTGCGAGGCGTGGGCTATGGATAGAGTTGTGCGCAGGATGATGGATGTGCTGGAAATGAGATGTTTGAGGACAATGTGTGGTGTGAGGTGGTTTGATCGATTGAGTAACGTAAGGGTAAGAGAGATGAGTGGAAATAAGAAGAGCGTGGTTGAGAGAGCAGAAGAGGGTGTTTTGAAGTGGTTTGGGCACATGGAGAGGATGAGTGAGGAAAGACTGACCAAGAGGATATATGTGTCGGAGGTGGAGGGAACAAGGAGAAGAGGGAGACCAAATTGGAGGTGGAAAGATGGAGTGAAAAAGATTTTGTGTGATCGGGGCCTGAACATGCAGGAGGGTGAAAGGAGGGCAAGGAATAGAGTGAATTGGAGCGATGTGGTATACCGGGGTTGACGTGCTGTCAGTGGATTGAATCAAGGCATGTGAAGCGTCTGGGGTAAACCATGGAAAGCTGTGTAGGTATGTATATTTGCGTGTGTGGACGTATGTATATACATGTGTATGGGGGGGGGGGGGGTTGGGCCATTTCTTTCGTCTGTTTCCTTGCGCTACCTCGTAAACGTGGGAGACAGCGACAAAGTATAATAAGAAATAAATATAAATATATATATATATATATATATATATATATATATATATATATATATATATATATATATATATATATATATATATATGTTTATATATATATATATATATATATATATATATATATATATATATATATATATATATATATATATATATATATATATATATATATATATATATATTATATTTACTATTTTGCTTTGTCGCTGTCTCTCGCGTTAGCGAGGTAGCGCAAGGAAACAGACGAAAGAATGGCCCAACCCACCCACATACACATCTATATACATACACGTCCACACCCGCAAAATATACATACCTATACATTTCACTGTATACATATATATACCCACACGGACATATACATATATACCCATGTACATAATTCATACTGTTTGCCTTTATTCATTCCCATCGCCATCCCCGCCACACATGGAATAACAAAACCCTCCCCCCTCATGTGTGCGGTTAGCGCTAGGAAAAGACAACAAAGTCCCTATTCGTTCACACTCAGTCTCTTGCTGTCATGTAATAATTCACTGAAACCACAGCTCCCTTTCCACATCTTGGCCTCACAGAACTTCACATGGTGTACCCCAGACGATTCTCACGCCCTGGTTCAATCCATTGACAGCACGTCGACCACGGTATACCAAATCGCTCTAATTCACTTTACTCCTTACACTCCTTTCACCCTCCTCCATGATCAGGCCCCGATCGCTCAACATCTTTTTCACTCCATCTTTCCACCTCCAATTTGGTCTCCCACTTCTCGTTCCCTTCACCTCTTACACAGATATCCTCTTCGTCAATCTTTTCTCACTCATTTTCTCCATTTTACCAACCATTTCAATACAACCTCTTCTGCTCTCTCAACCACACTCCTTCTATTACCACATATCTCTCTTACCCTTTCATTACTTACTCGATCAAACCACTTCACACCACACATTGTCCTCATACATCTTATTTCTTACACATCCCCCCTCCTCCGCTCAACTCTATCTATAGCCAGTACCTCGCAACTGTATAACATTGCTGGAACCGCAATTCCTTCAAACATACCCATTTTTGCACTCCGAGTTAACGTTCTTGCTTTCCACACATTCTTCAACGCTCCCAGAACCATCGCCTCCTACCCCACCCTGTGATTCACTTCCGCTTCCATGGTTCCATCCGCTGCTAAATCCTTTTCCAGACATCTTAAACATTTCACTTCCTCCAGTTTTTCTCCATTCAAACTTACCACCCACTTAACTTGCCCCTCAACCTTACTGAACCTAATAACCTTGCTCTTATTCACATTTACTCTCATTTTCTTCTTTCGCACATTAGATCAGTTTAGAAGATTCACTTCCTATACGTGAGAAGCATTCCCAGTTGATTTCTGGAAGATTTAAATCCCCAAGGATGATTGAGACTTTATCCTGTATTGCTCGTTATAAACTCTCGTACGTGACAGTGTCAATGTCTTCTGGCTGACTTGAGGTGTCTATAAACGATTTTTATGTAAAGTTTGGAAGATTCTCTGGTAATCTAAGCACACAAGTGTTCAACATCATAATATGTTGTAGTCTGAATTTCAATGGGTTTCAAATAAGATCTTACATATAATGCAGATCTGTCCTCGACCGTCTCGAATCTATTATAATCGACTTAACATGGAACACTTGGAGAATCATGCTCTCATTAGGGATTCTCAACATAGGGTTTAGAAAAGGGAAGTCATGTCTGAGTAACCGTCTCTCCTTCTTTGATAAAGTACTTGCAACTGTTGATCAGGGTGAGAGTTATGATATCGTATACTAAGACTTAAGACCTAAATGTTTTGACAGAGTACCCCATGAGCGTATGCTTAGAAAAAAAGCAGCACACAGCATCGGGGGTTGTGTATTTAATTGGATTAGGGCGTGGCTTACTGACAGAGATATGCATCAACGGAGTTACATCGGACATGGGCAATAAAGACAATTGCGTTCCTAAGGGGTCAGTCTTGGGACCGCTTTCGTTCTTTATATGAATTAACAATTTGGATATGGGAATAACCAGCGACTTAAGTACATTTGCCGATGATACAAAAATAGAGGCCGTAACTACTCACGAAAATTCAGTGAGCTTGCAGAGGGACTGAAATAGATCATCAGAATGGGCGGGTACTTGGAAAATGAAATTCAACATTGATAGATACAGAACACTTAGTGTGGGTACAGACAAACACTGATTACAAACAGGACAATATTACTATTGGTAAAACAGAATGTAAAAGAGATTTAGGGATATTGGTGAGCGGGTATCTTAAGCTGAGGAACAATGCATTAAAGTGTGTAATAAAACTAATAGGATGTTAAGGTTCGTTAATAGGACTGTTAGCAGTAAAGGTCATAGAGTATTATTGCAACTTTATCTTGCTTTGGTGAGGCCACATTTGGATTATGTGGTACAGTTTTAGGCTCCATACTATGCAGTTGATATAGATTGTTTAGAGAGAGTACAAAGGCGAATGACAAAAGTGATCCCTGGAATTAGAAACCTCACTTATGAAGAAAGGTTAAAAAGACTTAATTTACACTCACTTAAGAGGAGGGCTAGAGGGGATATGATTGAAGTCTTCAAATGGGTGAAGGGCATTAATGAAAATAACATGAATAAAGTTCTTAGAATGGCACCACAGAATAGGACAAGAAATAATGGATTTAAGATTGAAAAAAAAAAAACATAGACTCAGATCGGATGAGGGTAAATATTGTTTCGGGAATAGGTTAGTAGATTTCTTGAGCCAGTTGCCAAGTAGAAGTTACGTGGGTCATTAGGTAGCTTTAAACGAAGGTTGAATGATGTGTTTATGGGTTCAGGTGGTTGGTTGTAGGGGGGATTGACTCAGGACCTGTCTAGCATGGGCCACATGGTCCTCACTTCCTATGTTCTTGTGTCTCTGTCCCTTACAAAACATGTGTGGTCTGGTAGATTGTACTCGCTAAACAGATAGTTGTTTATAGCGTTCAAAAACATTTGTGTTAAACCTGTTCACTGTTTACCAGACAGTACGATTCAGCCACTTTGTTTCGGATGCATCTTATGGTCATGTAAAGTCCATTTAACTTCTTTGAGTGATTTCTGTAGGAGGCTGGTGGTATGATGTGGTGACCGGTTAGGTTAGGTTAGGTGTGAAGAACCGTCCTGACCTGCATCCCTGACGTCAATGTCCGGTGGGTTGGGGAGGAGATCCAATCTGACCTCCTTTGTGTGGCATGTTATATGACCCGACCTGACCTCAACCGTCCGTTTGATGTGGTCACCTGTAAATGTACGGCAAATTGATATTTGACTCTCATTCCTCGAAGTTCTGCCCCTTTATTGTTGAGGTGAATGCTGCTCACCTTGTTAATGTCTTTAACCTTTTGTTTAACGTGGGAAATTCTGGCACCGGGGTAGACGTGGACTGTTCTCTCAGCTCTCAAATTCTTACCAACGAGTCGCCTATAATCCCAGGACGATCTTCTTCGTTCTCTTGTTGCAAGTGGCCGAGATCGATTACTCGTGGGTATCGCTGACGGGGTAGGAAGGGGAATGGTCCTATGAGGAAGGAGGCGAGGATCGGCTGGGTGGAAGGTTGGGATGTGACGTAGACATGGAGGAGGTTATGGAATATAGGCGAGGAGGGGAACCTTAGTGGAGGGACGGCACTGGGGGTTTGGGTGAGGATGGGAGGAGTTGAGGTGCAAGTGAGATGAGGTAGCAGGACGGGGCTGGGGGTGAAGGGGTAGGATGAACACAACGAGGTATAGAAGGGGCCGTTGGTGGCACAGGCTGTGGGGAAGGGTGCCACTGGGGGAGGGTTGGGGCGGGGACTGGGCACTGGACGAGTAAGGGAGAGGACGTTGTGTGGAGGGGGGGGGGTGCGAGCGGGGAGGAGTTGGACCAGGATGACGTGGGAAAGTTGGCGCTTTGGGGGGAGGGGAAGTAGTTTGGGGGTTGGGGGTAGGAAGTGAGGGTAAGGTGGTTTTCCAACGCTGTGACTGGTCCTTAATTATTAGTGTTTCCACAGTTACGGTTTTGAGCTCTGCCTCAATTTCACTTACCAGCACTTTGTTTAAACTTCCCCTCCATGTTACCACGGGTTACGTAGGACAAACATCTTTGCACGCTCCGTCTGGTCCCGTTGTCATAATATCCTAAATAAAACCTCGACCACAGTATGTACATGGGTTATGAGAGAGAGAGAGAGAGAGAGAGAGAGAGAGAGAGAGAGAGAGAGAGAGAGAGAGAGAGAGAGAGAGAGAGAGAGAGAGAGAGAGAGAGAGAGAGAGAGAGAGAGAGAGAGAGAGAGAGAGAGAGAGAGAGGAGTACCATGAACCATCCAGCTTAAAGACATGCAATTTAAGACGGTAAGATACACATCAGTCCAGGAGACAGTAACCTTCCCACCATCCGTCTCTACATAATCACCACTGGAGACCCGCATGATGACAGCCCCCGTGGGAGTCCGTGCACTCTGGCTCAGCTGACCGTGGCTGAAGGTCTGAGCATCATGAAGGGTCGACTGTGAATCATGTTATCAATACCATCATAATTATAAGAGTAAACTTTCCTGTTACCATGTGACTGGTATTCGTGTTTGCGCAGAATATTAAGCTGTAATGAATAGTTTTGAAATAAGTTATTATCTTTCATTAACAAGAACATCTACAATCTCATAAAAAGAGACTAATTACTGCCATCTAATGATAACATCAGTTGTGTATGCTTCCTCCATCACCCGTGTTTGTATATGCTTCCTCCATGACCTGTGATTATGTATGCTTCCTCCATGACCTGTGTTTATGTATGCTTCCTTCATGACCTGTGATTATGTATGCTTCCTCCATGACCCGTGTTTGTGTATGCTTCCTCCATGACCTGTGATTATGTATGCTTCCTCCATGGCCTGTGATTATGTATGCTTCCTCCATGACCCGTGTTTGTGTATGCTTCCTTCATGACCTGTGATTATGTATGCTTCCTCCATGACCTGTGATTATGTATGCTTCCTTCATGACCCGTGTTTGTGTATGCTTCCTCCATGACCTGTGATTATGTATGCTTCCTCCATGACCCGTGTTTGTGTATGCTTCCTCCATGACCTGTGATTATGTATGCTTCCTCCATGACCCGTGTTTGTGTATGCTTCCTCCATGGCCTGTGATTATGTATGCTTCCTTCATGACCCGTGTTTGTGTATGCTTCCTCCATGACCTGTGATTATGTATGCTTCCTTCATGACCCGTGTTTGTGTATGCTTCCTCCATGACCTGTGATTATGTATGCTTCCTTCATGACCTGTGATTATGTATGCTTCCTCTATGGCCTGTGATTATGTATGCTTCCTCCATGACCTGTGATTATGTATGCTTCCTCCATGACCTGTGATTATGTATGCTTCCTCCATGACCTGTGATTATGTATGCTTCCTCCATGACCCGTGTTTGTGTAAGCTTCCTCCATGACCTGTGATTATGTATGCTTCCTCCATGGCCTGTGATTATGTATGCTTCCTCCATGACCCGTGTTTGTGTAAGCTTCCTCCATGACCTGTGATTATGTATGCTTCCTCCATGACCTGTGATTATGTATGCTTCCTCCATGACCCGTGTTTGTGTAAGCTTCCTCCATGACCTGTGATTATGTATGCTTCCTCCATGGCCTGTGATTATGTATGCTTCCTTCATGACCCGTGTTTGTGTATGCTTCCTCCATGACCTGTGATTATGTATGCTTCCTCCATGACCTGTGATTATGTATGCTTCCTCCATGACCTGTGATTATGTATGCTTCCTCCATGACCCGTGTTTGTGTATGCTTCCTCCATGACCTGTGATTATGTATGCTTCCTCCATGACCCGTGTTTGTGTATGCTTCCTCCATGACCTGTGATTATGTATGCTTCCTCTATGGCCTGTGATTATGTATGCTTCCTCCATGACCTGTGATTATGTATGCTTCCTCCATGACCTGTGATTATGTATGCTTCCTCCATGACCCGTGTTTGTGTATGCTTCCTCCATGACCTGTGATTATGTATGCTTCCTCCATGACCTGTGATTATGTATGCTTCCTCCATGACCCGTGTTTGTGTATGCTTCCTCCATGACCTGTGATTATGTATGCTTCCTCCATGACCTGTGATTATGTATGCTTCCTCCATGACCTGTGATTATGTATGCTTCCTTCATGACCTGTGATTATGTATGCTTCCTTCATGACCTGTGATTATGTATGCTTCCTCCATGACCTGTGATTATGTATGCTTCCTCCATGACCTGTGATTATGTATGCTTCCTTCATGACCTGTGATTATGTATGCTTCCTTCATGACCTGTGATTATGTATGCTTCCTCCATGACCTGTGATTATGTATGCTTCCTCCATGACCCGTGTTTGTGTATGCTTCCTCCATGACCCGTGTTTGTGTATGCTTCCTCCATCACCCGTGTTTGTGTATGCTTCCTCTATGGCCTGTGATTATGTATGCTTCCTCCATGACCTGTGATTATGTATGCTTCCTCCATGACCCGTGTTTGTGTATGCTTCCTCCATGACCTGTGATTATGTATGCTTCCTCCATGACCTGTGATTATGTATGCATCCTCCACAGTATGTGGTGGTGTATACATGTTCCATGACCCGTGTTTGGGAAGGCGTAGATCGTTGTCCGTCACATTAGGACGCCACCCACACATGTGATTCAAGGCTCTCGTCCTACGGAATCAAGTCTTCTCGTTCAGAGGCTGTAAAGCCCACTGACTGAGCTTCCAGCCGGCACACTTGACGTCCAGGCAAACTATGAAGACATGTTGGTTCTACTTCATAGACTTTTGCATATCATCATTGTTTTCTGCTCCACCTACTGCAATTTCTATAACAAACAGTACCTCTCGTTGTGCTACAATAATATAAAAAATTTCTGCCACAACTACTGGTGTTACCGGGCTCCTACTGCTTGAAGTTACGTGACCTGTGAAAAAGTCACCATCAGCGAGGCTATATCATCGTCAATGGATGAAAACAACATTGCATCATTATGAAACATTTCACTCTAAAGGAGGCTATTATTTCTCAGCTCCTGATTGAAACGCAGCCTCAAAGCAGAATAGATACTAGGGTTATGTTAAGAAACGAATATTTTTTCTCTACTTTATAATGTGCTGAGAGGTGCAACTGGAGGGATGTCTGATCATTATCTTGTGGAGGCTAAGGTGAAGATTTGTATGGGTTTTCAGAAAAGAAGAGTGAATGTTGGGGTGAAGAGGGTGGTGAGAGTAAGTGAGCTTGGGAAGGAGACCTGTGTGGGGAAGTACCAGGAGAGACTGTGTACAGAATGGAAAAAGGTGAGAACAATGGAAGTAAGGGGAGTGGGGGAGGAATGGGATGTATTTAGGGAATCAGTGATGGATTGCGCAAAAGATGCTTGTGGCATGAGAAGAGTGGGAGATGGGTTGATTAGAAAGGGTAGTGAGTGGTGGGATGAAGAAGTAAGAGTATTAGTGAAAGAGAAGAGAGAGGCATTTGGACGATTTTTGCAGGGAAAAAAGGCAATTGAGAGGGAGATGTATAAAAGAAAGAGACAGGAGGTCAAGAGAAAGGTGCAAGAGGTGAAAAAAAGGGCAAATGAGAGTTGGGGTGAGAGAGTATCATTAAATTTTAGGGAGAATAAAAAGATGTTCTGGAAGGAGGTAAATAAAGTGCGTAAGACAAGGGAGCAAATGGGAACTTCAGTGAAGGGCGCAAATGGGGAGGTGAAAACAAGTAGTGGTGATGTGAGAAGGAGATGGAGTGAGTATTATGAAGGTTTGTTGAATGTGTTTGATGAGAGAGTGGCAGATATAGGGTATTTTGGTCGAGGTTGTGTGCAAAGTGAGAGGGTTAGGGAAAATGATTTGGTAAACAGAGAAGAGGTAGTGAAAGCTTTGCGGAAGATGAAAGCCGGCAAGGCAGCAGGTTTGGATGGTATTGCAGTGGAATTTATTAAAAAAGGGGGTGACTGTATTGTTGACTGGTTGGTAAGGTTATTTAATGTATGTATGACTCATGGTGAGGTGCCTGAGGATTGGCGGAATGCGTGCATAGTGCCATTGTACAAAGGCAAAGGGGATAAGAGTGAGTGCTCAAATTACAGAGGTATAAGTTTGTTGAGTATTCCTGGTAAATTATATGGGAGGGTATTGATTGAGAGGGTGAAGGCATGTACAGAGCATCAGATTGGGGAAGAGCAAGTGTGGTTTCAGAAGTGGTAGAGGATGTGTGGATCAGGTGTTTGCTTTGAAGAATGTATGTGAGAAAATACTTAGAAAAGCAAATGGATTTGTATGTAGCATTTATGGATCTGGAGAAGGCATATGATAGAGTTGATAGAGATGCTCTGTGGAAGGTATTAAGAATATATGGTGTGGGAGGAAAGTTGTTAGAAGCAGTGAAAAGTTTTTATCGAGGATGTAAGGCATGTGTACGTGTAGGAAGAGAGGAAAGTGATTGGTTCTCAGTGAATGTAGGTTTGCGGCAGGGGTGTGTGATATCTCCATGGTTGTTTAATTTGTTTATGGATGGGGTTGTTAGGGAGGTAAATGAAAGAGTTTTGGAAAGAGGGGCAAGTATGAAGTCTGTTGGGGATGAGAGAGCTTGGGAAGTGAGTCAGTTGTTGTTCGCTGATGATACAGCGCTGGTGGCTGATTCATGTGAGAAACTGCAGAAGCTGGTGACTGAGTTCGGAAAAGTGTGTGGAAGAAGAAAGTTAAGAGTAAATGTGAATAAGAGCAAGGTTATTAGGTACAGTAGGGTTGAGGGTCAAGTCAATTGGGAGGTGAGTTTGAATGGAGAAAAACTGGAGGAAGTGAAGTGTTTTAGATATCTGGGAGTGGATCTGGCAGCGGATGGAACCATGGAAGCGGAAGTGGATCATAGGGTGGGGGAGGGGGCGAAAATCCTGGGGGCCTTGAAGAATGTGTGGAAGTCGAGAACATTATCTCGGAAAGCAAAAATGGGTATGTTTGAAGGAATAGTGGTTCCAACAATGTTGTATGGTTGCGAGGCGTGGGCTATGGATAGAGTTGTGCGCAGGAGGATGGATGTGCTGGAAATGAGATGTTTGAGGACAATGTGTGGTGTGAGGTGGTTTGATCGAGTGAGTAACGTAAGGGTAAGAGAGATGTGTGGAAATAAAAAGAGCGTGGTTGAGAGAGCAGAAGAGGGTGTTTTGAAGTGGTTTGGGCACATGGAGAGGATGAGTGAGGAGAGATTGACCAAGAAGATATATGTGTCGGAGGTGGAGGGAACAAGGAGAAGAGGGAGACCAAATTGGAGGTGGAAGGATGGAGTGAAAAGGATTTTGTGTGATCGGGGCCTGAACATGCAGGAGGGTGAAAGGAGGGCAAGGAATAGAGTGAATTGGAGCGATGTGGTATACCGGGGTTGACGTGCTGTCAGTGGATTGAATCGGGGCATGTGAAGCGTCTGGGGAAAACCATGGAAAGCTGTGTAGGTATGTATATTTGCGTGTGTGGACGTATGTATATACATGTGTATGGGGTGGGGTTGGGCCATTTCTTTCGTCTGTTTCCTTGCGCTACCTCGCAAACGCGGGAGACAGCGACAAAGTATAATAATAATAAAAATAATGATATGTATATATATATATATATATATATATATATATATATATATATATATATATATATATATATATATATATATATATATATATATATATATATATATATATATATATATATATATATATATATATATATATATATATATATATATATATATATATATATATATATATATATATATTGGTTCTAAGGGAATGTGGGTTTGCGGCAGGGGTGTGTGATGTCTCCATTGTTGTTTTATTTGCTTATGGATGGGGTTGTTAGGGAGGTGAATGCAAGAGTTTTGGAAAGAGGGGCAAGTATGAAGTCTGTTGGGGATGAGAGAGCTTGGGAAGTGAGTCAGTTGCTCTTCGCTGATGATACAGCGCTGGTGGCTGATTCATGTCAGAAACTGCAGAAGCTGGTGACTGAGTTTGGTAAAGTGTGTAAAAGAAAAAAGTTAAGAGTAAATGTGAATAAGAGCAAGTTTATTAGGTACAGTAGGGTTGAGGGTCAAGTCAATTGGGAGGTGAGTTTGAATGGAGAAAAACTGGAGGAAGTGAAGTGTTTTAGATATCTGGGAGTGGATCTGGCAGCGGATGGAACCATGGAAGCGGAAGTGGATCATAGGGTGGGGGAGGGGGCGAAAATCCTGGGGGCCTTGAAGAATGTGTGGAAGTCGAGAACATTATCTCGGAAAGCAAAAATGGGTATGTTTGAAGGAATAGTGGTTCCAACAATGTTGTATGGTTGCGAGGCGTGGGCTATGGATAGAGTTGTACGCAGGAGGATGGATGTGCTGGAAATGAGATGTTTGAGGACAATATGTGGTGTGAGGTGGTTTGATCGAGTGAGTAACGTAAGGGTAAGAGAGATGTGTGGAAATAAAAAGAGCGTGGTTGAGAGAGCAGAAGAGGGTATTTTGAAGTGGTTTGGGCACATGGAGAGGATGAGTGAGGAGAGATTGACCAAGAAGATATATGTGTCGGAGGTGGAGGGAACAAGGAGAAGAGGGAGACCAAATTGGAGGTGGAAGAATGGAGTGAAAAGGATTTTGTGTGATCGGGGCCTGAACATGCAGGAGGGTGAAAAGAGGGCAAGGAATAGAGTGAATTGGAGCGATGTGGTATACCGGGGTTGACGTGCTGTCAGTGGATTGAATCGGGGCATGTGAAGCGTCTGGGGAAAACCATGGAAAGCTGTGTAGATATGTATATTTGCGTGTGTGGACGTATGTATATACATGTGTATGGGGTGGGGTTGTGCCATTTCTTTCGTCTGTTTCCTTGCGCTACCTCGCAAACGCGGGAGACAGCGACAAAGTATAATAATAATAAAAATAATAATATGTATATATATATATATATATATATATATATATATATATATATATATATATATATATATATATATATATATATATATATATATAAATATATTGGTTCTAAGGGAATGTGGGTTTGCGGCAGGGGTGTGTGATGTCTCCATGGTTGTTTTATTTGCTTATGGATGGGGTTGTTAGGGAGGTGAATGCAAGAGTTTTGGAAAGAGGGGCAAGTATGAAGTCTGTTGGGGATGAGAGAGCTTGGGAAGTGAGTCAGTTGCTCTTCGCTGATCATACAGCGCTGGTGGCTGATTCATGTGAGAAACTGCAGAAGCTGGTGACTGAGTTTGGTAAAGTGTGTGAAAGAAAAAAGTTAAGAGTAAATGTGAATAAGAGCAAGGTTATTAGGTACAGTAGGGTTGAGGGTCAAGTCAATTGGGAGGTGAGTTTGAATGGAGAAAAACTGGAGGAAGTGAAGTGTTTTAGATATCTGGGAGTGGATCTGGCGGCGGATGGAACCATGAAAGCGGAAGTGGATCATAGGGTGGGGGAAGGGGCGAAAATTCTGGGAGCCTTGAAGAATGTGTGGAAGTCGAGAACATTATCTCGGAAAGCAAAAATGGGTATGTTTGAAGGAATAGTGGTTCCAACAATGTTGTATGGTTGCGAGACGTGGGCTATGGATAGAGTTGTGCGCAGGAGGATGGATGTGCTGGAAATGAGATATTTGAGGACAATGTGTGGTGAGGTGGTTTGATCGAGTGAGTAACGTAAGGGTAAGAGTGATGTGTGGAAATAAAAATAGCGTGGTTGAGAGAGCAGAAGAGGGTGTTTTGAAGTGGTTTGGGCACATGGAGAGAATGAGTGAGGAAAGATTGACCAAGAGGATATATGTGTCGGAGGTGGAGGGAACAAGGAGAAGAGAGAGACCAAATTGGAGGTGGAAAGATGGAGTGAAAAAGATTTTGTGTGATCGGGGCCTGAACATGCAGGAGGGTGAAAGGAGGGCAAGGAATAGAGTGAACTGGAGCGACGTGGTATACCGGGGTTGACGTGGTGTCAGTGGATTGAATCAAGGCATGTGAAGCGTCTGGGGTAAACCATGGAAAGCTGTGTAGGTATGTATATTTGCGTGTGTGGACGTATGTATATACATGTGTATGGGGGTGGGATGGGCCATTTCTTTCGTCTGTTTCCTTGCGCTACCTCGCAAACGCGGGAGACAGCGACAAAAAAAAAATATATATATATATATATATATATATATATATATATATATATATATATATATATATTTATATATATATATATATATATATATATATATATATATATATATATATATATATATATATTTATATATATATATATATATATATATATATATATATATATATATATATATATATATATATATATATATATATATATATATATATATATATATTTTATACTATTCGCCATTTCCCCTCATTAGCGAGGTAGCGTTAAGAACAGAGGACTGGGCCTTTGAGGGAATATCATCACCTGGCCCCCTTCTCTGTTCCTTCTTTTAGAGAAAACAAAAAAATGAGAGGGGAGGATTTCCAGCCCCCCGCTCGCTTCCCTTTTAGTCGCCTTCTACGACACGCAGGGAATACGTGGGAAGTATTCTTTCTCCCCTATCCCCAGGGATATATATATATATATATATATATATATATATATATATATATATATATATATATATATATATATATATATATATATATATATTTTTTTTTTTTTTTTTTTTTATACTTTGTCGCTGTCTCCCGCGTTTGCGAGGTAGCGCAAGGAAACAGACGAAAGAAATGGCCCAACCCCCCCCATACACATGTACATACACACGTCCACACACGCAAATATACATACCTACACAGCTTTCCATGGTTTACCCCAGACGCTTCACATGCCTTGATTCAATCCACTGACAGCACGTCAACCCCTGTATACCACATCGCTCCAATTCACTCTATTCCTTGCCCTCCTTTCACCCTCCTGCATGTTCAGGCCCCGATCACACAAAATCCTTTTCACTCCATCTTTCCACCTCCAATTTGGTCTCCCTCTTCTCCTCGTTCCCTCCACCTCCGACACATATATCCTCTTGGTCAATCTTTCCTCACTCATTCTCTCCATGTGCCCAAACCATTTCAAAACACCCTCTTCTGCTCTCTTAACCACGCTCTTTTTATTTCCACACATCTCTCTTACCCTTACGTTACTTACTCGATCAAACCACCTCACACCACACATTGTCCTCAAACATCTCATTTCCAGCACATCCATCCTCCTGCGCACAACTGTATCCACAGCCCACGCCTCGCAACCATACAACATTGTTGGAACTACTATTCCTTCAAACATACCCATTTTTGCTTTCCGGGATAATGTTCTCGACTTCCACACATTTTTCAAGGCTCCCAAAATTTTCGCCCCCTCCCCCACCCTATGATCCACTTCCGCTTCCATGGTTCCATCCGCTGACAGATCCACTCCCAGATATCTAAAACACTTCACTTCCTCCAGCCTCTCACCATTCAAACTCACCTCCCAATTGACTTGACCCTCAACCCTACTGTACCCAATAACCTTGCTCTTATTGACATTTACTCTTAACTTTCTTCTTCCACACACTTTACCAAACTCCGTCACCAGCTTCTGCAGTTTCTCACATGAATCCGCCACCAGCGCTGTATCATCAGCGAACAACAACTGACTCACTTCCCAAGCTCTCTCGTCCCCAACAGACTTCATACTTGCCCCTCTTTCCAAAACTCTTGCATTTACCTCCCTAACAACCCCATCCATAAACAAATTAAACAACCATGGAGACATCACACACCCCTGCCGCAAACCTACATTCACTGAGAACCAATCACTTTCCTCTCTTCCTACACGTACACATGCCTTACATCCTCGATAAAAACTTTTCACTGCTTCTAACAACTTGCCTCCCACACCATATATTCTTAATACCTTCCACAGAGCATCTCTATCAACTCTATCATATGCCTTCTCCAGATCCATAAATGCTACATACAAATCCATTTGCTTTTCTAAGTATTTCTCACATACATTCTTCAAAGCAAACACCTGATCCACACATCCTCTACCACTTCTGAAACCACACTGCTCTTCCCCAATCTGATGCTCTGTACATGCCTTCACCCTCTCAATCAATACCCTCCCATATAATTTACCAGGAATACTCAACAAACTTATACCTCTGTAATTTGAGCACTCACTCTTATCCCCTTTGCCTTTGTACAATGGCACTATGCAAGCATTCCGCCAATCCTCAGGCACCTTACCATGAGTCATACATACATTAAATAACCTTACCAACCAGTCAACAATACAGTCACCCCCTTTTTTAATAAATTCCACTGCAATACCATCCAAACCTGCTGCCTTGCCGGCTTTCATCTTCCGCAAAGCTTTTACTACCTCTTCTCTGTTTACCAAATCATTTTCCCTAACCCTCTCACTTTGCACACCACCTCGACCCAAACACCCTATATCTGCCACTCTGTCATCAGACACATTCAACAAACCTTCAAAATACTCATTCCATCTCCTTCTCACATCACCACTACTTGTTATCACCTCCCCATTTACGCCCTTTACTGAAGTTCCCATTTGCTCCCTTGTCTTACGCACCCTATTTACCTCCTTCCAGAACATCTTTTTATTCTCCCTAAAATTTACTGATAGTCTCTCACCCCAACTCTCATTTGCCCTTTTTTTCACCTCTTGCACCTTTCTCTTGACCTCCTGTCTCTTTCTTTTATACTTCTCCCTATATATATATATATATATATATATATATATATATATATATATATATATATATATATATATATATATATATATATATATATACATATATATATATATATATATATATATATATATATATATATATATATATATATATATATATATATATATATATATATATATATATATATATATATATATATATATATATATATATATATATATTTATTTATTTATTTATTATACTTTGTCGCTGTCTCCCGCGTTTCGAGGTAGCGCAAGGAAACAGACGAAAGAAATGGCCCAACCCCCCCCCCCATACACATACGTCCACACACGCAAATATACATACCTACACAGCTTTCCATGGTTTACCCCAGACGCTTCACATGCCTTGCTTCAATCCACTGACAGCACGTCAACCCCGGTATACCACATCGCTCCAATTCACTCTATTCCTTGCCCTCCTTTCACCCTCCTGCATGTTCAGGCCCCGATCACACAAAATCTTTTTCACTCCATCTTTCCACCTCCAATTTGGTCTCCCTCTTCTCCTTGTTCCCTCCACCTCCGACACATTTATCCTCTTGGTCAATCTTTCCTCACTCATCCTCTCCATGTGCCCAAACCACTTCAAAACACCCTCTTCTGCTCTCTCAACCACGCTCTTTTTATTTCCACACATCTCTCTTACCCTTACGTTACTCAATCGATCAAACCACCTCACACCACACATTGTCCTCAAACATCTCATTTCCAGCACATCCATCCTCCTGCGCACAACTCTATCCATAGCCCACGCCTCGCAACCATACAACATTGTTGGAACCACTATTCCTTCAAACATACCCATTTTAGCTTTCCGAGATAATGTTCTCGACTTCCACACATTCTTCAAGGCTCCCAGGATTTTCGCCCCCTCCCCCACCCTATGATCCACTTCCGCTTCCATGGTTCCATCCGCTGCCAGATCCACTCCCAGATATCTAAAACACTTCACTTCCTCCAGTTTTTCTCCATTCAAACTCACCTCCCAATTGACTTGACCCTCAACCCTACTGCACCTAATAACCTTGCTCTTATTCATATTTACTCTTAACTTTCTTCTTCCACACACTTTTCCAAACTCAGTCACCAGCTTCTGCAGTTTCTCACATGAATCAGCCACCAGCGCTGTATCATCAGCGAACAACAACTGACTCACTTCCCAAGCTCTCTCATCCCCAACAGACTTCATACTTGCCCCTCTTTCCAAAACTCTTGCATTTACCTCCCTAACAACCCCATCTATAAACAAATTAAACAACCATGGAGACATCACACACCCCTGCCGCAAACCTACATTCACTGAGAACCAATCACTTTCCTCTCTTCCTACACGTACACATGCCTTACATCCTCGATAACAACTTTTCACTGCTTCTAACAACTTTCCTCCCACACCATATATTCTTAATACCTTCCACAGAGCATCTCTATCAACTCTATCATATGCCTTCTCCAGATCCATAAATGCTACATACAAATCCATTTGCTTTTCTAAGTATTTCTCACATACATTCTTCAAAGCAAACACCTGATCCACACATCCTCTACCACTTCTGAAACCACACTGCTCTTCCCCAATCTGATGCTCTGTACATGCCTTCACCCTCTCAATCAATACCCTCCCATATAATTTACCAGGAATACTCAACAAACTTATACCTCTGTAATTTGAGCACTCACTCTTATCCCCTTTGCCTTTGTACAATGGCACTATGCATGCATTCCGCCAATCCTCAGGCACCTCACCATGAGTCATACATACATTAAATAACCTTACCAACCAGTCAACAATACAATCACCCCCTTTTTTAATAAATTCCACTGCAATACCATCCAAACCTGCTGCCTTGCCGGCTTTCATCTTCCGCAAAGCTTTCACTACCTCTTCTCTGTTAACCAAATCATTTTCCCTAACCCTCTCACTTTGCACACCACCTCGACCAAAACACCCTATATCTGCCACTCTATCATCAAACACATTCAACAAACCTTCAAAATACCTACTCCATCTCCTTCTCACATCACCACTACTTGTTATCACCTCCCCATTTGCGACCTTCACTGAAGTTCCCATTTGCTCCCTTGTCTTACGCACTTTATTTACCTCCTTCCAGAACATCTTTTTATTCTCCCTAAAATTTAATGATACTCTCTCACCCCAACTCTCATTTGCCCTTTTTTCACCTCTTGCACCTTTCTCTTGACCTCCTGCCTCTTTCTTTTATACATCTCCCACTCAATTGCATTTTTTCCCTGCAAAAATCGTCCAAATGCCTCTCTCTTCTCTTTCACTAATACTCTTACTTCTTCATCCCACCACTCACTACCCTTTCTAATCAACCCACCTCCCACTCTTCTCATGCCACAAGCATCTTTTGCGCAATCCATCACTGATTCCCTAAATACATCCCATTCCTCCCCCACTCCCCTTACTTCCATTGTTCTCACCTTTTTCCATTCTGTACTCAGTCTCTCCTGGTACTTCCTCACACAGGTCTCTTTCTCAAGCTCACTTACTCTTACCACCCTCTTCACCCCAACATTCACTCTTCTTTTCTGAAAACCCAGACAAATCTTCACCTTAGCCTCCACAAGATAATGATCAGACATCCCTCCACTTGCACCTCTCAGCACATTAACATCCAAAAGTCTCTCTTTCGCACGCCTGTCAATTAACACGTAATCCAATAACGCTCTCTGGCCATCTCTCCTACTTACATAAGTATACTTATGTATATCTCGCTTTTTAAACCAGGTATTCCCAATCATCAGTCCTTTTTCAGCACATAAATCTACAAGCTCTTCACCATTTCCATTTACAACACTGAACACCCCATGTATACCAATTATTCCCTCAACTGCCACATTACTCACCTTTGCATTCAAATCACCCATCACTATGACCCGGTCTCGTGCATCAAAACCACTAACACACTCATTCAGCTGCTCCCAAAACACTTGCCTCTCTTGATCTTTCTTCTCATGCCCAGGTGCATATGCACCAATAATCACCCACCTCTCTCCATCAACTTTCAGTTTTACCCATATTAATCGAGAATTTACTTTCTGACACTCTATCACATACTCCCACAACTCCTGTTTCAGGAGTATTGCTACTCCTTCCCTTGCTCTTGTCCTCTCACTAACCCCTGACTTTACTCCCCAGACATTCCCAAACCACTCTTCCCCTTTACCCTTGAGCTTCGCTTCACTCAGAGCCAAAACATCCAGGTTCCTTTCCTCAAACATACTACCTATCTTTCCTTTTTTCACATCTTGGTTACATCCACACACATTTAGGCACCCCACTCTGAGCCTTCGAGGAGGATGAGCACTCCCCGCGTGACTCCTTCTGTTTCCCATTTTAGAAAGTTAATACAAGGAGCGGGGGCCAGAAATCCTCCCCTCCTTGTATATATATATATATATATATATATATATATATATATATATATATATATATATATTTTTTTTTTTTTTTTGCTTTGTCGCTGTCTCCCGCGTTTGCGAGGTAGCGCAAGGAAACAAACGAAAGAAATGGCCCAACCCACCCCCATACACATGTATATACATACGTCCACACACGCAAATATACATACCTACACAGCTTTCCATGGTTTACCCCAGACGCTTCACATGCCTTGATTCAATCCACTGACAGCACGTCAACCCCAGTATACCACATCGCTCCAATTCACTCTATTCCTTGCCCTCCTTTCACCCTCCTGCATGTTCAGGCCCCGATCACACAAAATGTTTTTCACTCCATCCTTCCACCTCCAATTTGGTCTCCCTCTTCTCCTCGTTCCCTCCACCTCCGACACATATATCCTCTTGGTCAATCTTTCCTCACTCATTCTCTCCATGTGCCCAAACCACTTCAAAACACCCTCTTCTGCTCTCTCAACCACGCTCTTTTTATTTCCACACATCTCTCTTACCCTTACGTTACTCACTCGATTAAACCACCTCACACCACACATTGTCCTCAAACATCTCATTTCCAGCACATCCATCCTCCTGCGCACAACTCTATCCATAGCCCACGCCTCGCAACCATACAACATTGTTGGAACCACTATTCCTTCAAACATACCCATTTTTGCTTTCCGAGATAATGTTCTCGACTTCCACACATTCTTCAATGCCCCCAGAATTTTCGCCCCCTCCTCCACCCTATGATCCACTTCCGCTTCCATGGTTCCATCCGCTGCCAGATCCACTCCCAGATATCTAAAACACTTCACTTCCTCCAGATTTTCTCCATTCAAACTTACCTCCCAATTGACTTGACCTTCCACCCTACTGTACCTAATAACCTTGCTCTTATTCACATTTACTCTTAACTTTCTTCTTTCACACACATTACCAAACTCAGTCACCAGCTTCTGCAGTTTCTCACATGAATCAGCCACCAGCGCTGTATCATCAGCGAACAACAACTGACATATATATATATATATATGTCTTAGAAGGCGACTAAAGGGGACGGGAGCGGGGGGCCAGAAACCCTCCCCTCCTTGTATTTTAACTTTCTAAAAGGGGAAACAAAAGAAGGAGTCACGCGAGGAGTGCTCATCCTCCTCGAAGGCTCAGATTGGGGTGTCTAAATGTGTGTGGTTGTAACCAAGATGAGAAAAAAGGAGAGATAGGTAGTATGTTTGAGGATCGGAACCTGGATGTTTTGGCTCTGAGTGAAACGGAGCTAAAGGGTAAAGGGGAAGAGTGGTTTGGGAATGTCTTGGGAGTAAAGTCAGGGGTTAGTGAGAGGACAAGAGCAAGGGAAGGAGTAGCACTACTCCTGAATCAGGAGTTGTGGGAGTATGTGATAGAATGTAAGAAAGTAAATTCTACATTCATATGGGTAAAACTGAAAGTTGATGGAGAGAGATGGGTGATAATTGGTGCATATGCACCTGGGCATGACAAGAAAGATCATGAGAGGCAAGTGTTTTGGGAGCAGCTGAATGAGTGTGTTAGTGGTTTTGATGCACAAGACCGGGTTATAGTGATGGGTGATTTGAATGCAAGGGTGAGTAATGTGGCAGTTGAGGGAATAATTGGTTTACATGGAGTGTTCAGTGTTGTAAATGGAAATGGTGAAGAGCTTGCAGATTTTTGTGCTGAAAAAGGACTGGTGATTGGGAATACCTGTTTTAAAAAGCGAGATATACATAAATATACGTATGTAAGTAGGAGAGATGGTCAGAGAGCGTTATTGGATTACGTGTTAATTGATAGACGCAAGAAAGAGAGACTTTTGGATGTTAATGTGCTGAGAGGTGCAACTGGAGGGATCATTATCTTATGGAAGCGAAGGTGAAGATTTGTGAGGGTTTTTAGAAAAGAAGAGAGAATGTTGGGGTGAAGAGGGTGGTGAGAGTAAGTGAGCTTGGGAAGGAGACTTGTGCGAGGAAGTACCAGGAGAGACTGAGTACAGAATGGAAAAAGGTGAGAACCAAGGAGGTAAGGGGAGTGGGGGAGGAATGGGATGTATTTAGGGAAGCAGTGATGGCTTCCGCAAAAGATGCTTGTGGCATGAGAAGCGTGGGAGGTGGGTTGATTAGAAAGGGTAGTGAGTGGTGGGATGAAGAAGTAAGATTATTAGTGAAAGAGAAGAGAGAGGCATTTGAACGATTTTTGCAGGGAAAAAATGCAAATGAGTGGGAGAGGTATAAAAGAAAGAGGCAGGAGGTCAAGAGAAAGGTGCAAGAGGTGAAAAAGAGGGCAAATGAGAGTTGGGGTGAGAGAGTATCATTAAATTTCAGGGAGAATAAAAAGAGGTTTTGGAAGGAGGTAAATAAAGTGCGTAAGACAAGGGAGAAAATGGGAACTTCAGTGAAGGGCGCAAGTGGGGAGGTGATGACAAGTAGTGGTGATGTGAGAAGGAGATGGAGTGAGTACTTTGAAGGTTTGTTGAATGTGTTTGATGATAGAGTGGCAGATGTGGGGTGTCTTGGTCGAGGTGGTGTGGAAAGTGAGAGGGTTAGTGAAAATGATTTGGTAAATAGAGAAGAGGTAGTAAAAGCTTTACGGAAGATGAAAGCCGGCAAAGCAGCAGGTTTGGATGGTATTGCAGTGGAATTAATTAAAAAAGGGGGTGACTGTATTGTTAACTGGTTGGTAAGGTTATTTAATGTATGTATGACTCATGGTGAGGTGCCTGAGGATTGGCGGAATGCTTGCATAGTGCCATTGTACACAGGCAAAGGGGATAAGAGTGAGTGCTCAAATTACAGAGGTATAAGTTTGTTGAGTATTCCTGGTAAATCATATGGGAGGGTATTGATTGAGAGGGTGAAGGCATGTACAGAGCATCAGATTGGGGAAGAGCAGTGTGGTTTCAGAAGTGGTAGAGGATGTGTGGATCAGGTGTTTGCTTTGAAGAATGTATGCGAAAAATATTTAGAAAAACAAATGGATTTGTATATAGCATTTATGGATCTGGAGAAGGCATATTATGGAGTTGATAGAGATGCTCTGTGGAAGGTTTTAAGAATATGTGGTGTTGGAGGCAAGTTGTTAGAAGCAGTGAAAAGTTTTTATCGAGGATGTAAGGCATGTGTACGTGTAGGAAGAGAGGAAAGTGATTGGTTCTCAGTGAATGTAGGTATGCGGCAGGAGTGTGTGATGTCTCCATGGTTGTTTAATTTCTTTATGGATGGGGTTGTTAGGGAGGTGAATGCAAGAGTTTTGGAAAGAGGGGCAAGTATGAAGTCTGTTTTGGATGAGAGAGCTTGGGAAGTGAGTCAGTTGTTGTTCGCTGATGATCCGGCGCTGGTGGCTGGTTCATGTGAGAAACTGCAGAAGCTGGTGACTGAGTTTGGTAAAGTGTGTGAAAGAAGAAAGTTAAGAGTAAATGTAAATATGAGCAAGGTCATTAGGTACAGTAGGATTGAGGATCAAGTCAATTGGGAGGTAAGTTTGAATGGAGAAAAACTGGAGGAAGTAAAGTGTTTTAGATATCTGGGAGTGGATCTGGCAGCGGATGGAACCATGGAAGCGGAAGTGAATCATAGGGTGGAGGAGGGGGGCGAAAATTCTGGGAGCCTTGAAGAATGTTTGGAAGTCGAGAACATTATCTCGGAAAACAAAAATGGGTATGTTTGAAGGAATAGTGGTTCCAACAATGTTGTATGGTTGCGAGGCGTGGGCTATGGATAGAGTTGTGCGCAGGATGATGGATGTGCTGGAAATGAGATGTTTGAGGACAATGTGTGGATATATATATATATATATATATATATATATATATATATATATATATATATATATATATATATATATATATATATATATATATATATATATATATATATATATATATATATAAACTATATCTACTATACTCAATCGCCGTCTCCCTTGTCAGCGAGGCAGCGCAAGGAAACAGACGAAAGAATGGCCCAAACCCACCCACATACACATGTGTATACATAAACGCCCACACGTGCACATATACATACCTATACATTTCAGCGTATACATACATGCACATATACAGATATATACATATATATATATATTTGTACATATTCATACTTGCTGCCTTCATCCTTTCCAGTCGCCACCCCGCCACACATGATATAGCATTCCCCAACCCCTTGAGGTAGCGCTAGGAAAGGACAAAAAAGGTCACATTCGTTCACACTCAGTCTCTAGCTGTAATGTGTAAACCTCCGAAGCCACATCTCCCTTTCCACATCCAGACCCCACAAAACTTTCCATGGTTTACCCAAAACGCTTCACATGCCCTGGTTCAATTCATTGACAGCAGGTCGGCTCAGGTATACCACATCTTTCCAATTCACTCTATTCCATGCACTCCTTTCACCCTCCTGTATGTTCAGGCCCTGATCGCTCAAAATCTTTTTCACTCCATCCTTCCACCTCCAATTAGGTCTCCCACTTCTCGTTCTCTCTACCTCTGACACATATATACTGTTTGTCAATCTTTCTTCATTCATTCTCTCCAAGTGAGCAAATCATTTCAACACACCCCCTTCTGCTTTCTCAACCACACTCTTTTTATTACCACACATCTCTCTTACCCTTTCCTTACTTACTTGATCAAACCACATCACACCACATATTGTCCTCAAACAGTTCATTTACAACACATCCCCCCGCCACCGCAAAATCCTATCTATAGCCCACGCCTCGCAACCATATAACATTGTTGGAACCACTATTCCTTCAAACCTTACCATTTTTGCTCTCCGAGATAATGTTCTCGACTTCCACACATTCTTCAACGATCCCAGAACCTTCGCCCCCTCCCCCACCGTGTGACTCACTTCCGCTTCTGTGGTTCCATCCGCTGCTAAATCCACTACCAGGTATCTAAAACACTTCACTTCCCACAGTTTTATCCATTTAAACTTATCTCCCAGTATACTTGTCCCTCATCCCTACTGTACCTAATAATCTTGCTTTTATTCACATCTATTCTCTGCTTTCTTCTATCACACACTTTACCAAACTCTGTCATTAACTTCTGCAGTTTCCCACCCTAATCAGCCAATTAGCGCTGTATCATCAGCGAACAACAACTGACTCACTTCTTAAGCTCTCTCATTAACAACAGACTGCATACTTACCCCTCTCTCCAAAATTCTTGCATTCACCTCCCTAGCCATCCCATCCATAAACAAATCAAACAGCCATGGAGACATCACGCATCCCTGCCGCAAACCTACATTCACTGGGAACCAATCACTTTCCTATTTTCCTACTCGTACACATGCCTTACATCCTTGGTAAAAACATTTGACTGCTTCTAGCAACTTACCTTCCGCACCATATATTCTTAATACCTTCCACAAAGTATCTCTATCAATTGTATCATATTCCTTCCCCAGATCCATAAATGCTACATACAAATCCATCAGTTTTTCTAAGTTTTTCTCACATACATTCTTCAAAGCAAACACTTGATCCACACATCCTCTACCACTTCTAAAACCACATTGCACTTCCCCAATCTGATGCTCTGCACATGCCTTTACCCTATCAATAAACAACCTCCAATATAAATTCCCAGGAATGCTCAACAAACTTATACCCCTGTAATTTGAACATTCACCTTTATACCCTTTGCCTTTGTACATTGGCACTATGCATGCATTCCGCCAATCCTCAGGCACTTCACCATGAGCCATACATAAACTGAATATCCTTACCAATCAATCAACAATCAGTCACCCCCTTTTCTGATAAATTCCACTGCAATACCATCCAAACTTTCTTCCGCAAAGCTTTCACCACCTCTTCTCTGTTTACCAAACCATTCTTCCTAACCTTATCACTTCGCACACCACCTCGACCAAACCACCTGTATCTGCCACTCTATCATCAAACACATTCAACAAACCTTCACCATATTCACTTCACCACAACTTGTTATTACCTCCCCATAAGCGTACTTTATTTACCTCCCTCCAAAACATCTTTTTATTCTCCCAAAAATTTAATGATACCTCTCACTCCAACTCTCATTCGCCCTCCTTTTCACCTCTTGCACCTTTCTCTTGACCTCCTAAATCTTTCTTTTATACATCTCACAGTCTTTTGAACTACATCCCTGCAAAAATCGTCCAAATGCCGCTGTCTTCTCTTTCATTAACAATCTTACTTCTTCATCACACCACTCACTACCCTTTCTAATCTGCCCACCTCCCAGCTTTCTCATGCGACAGGCATCTTTTGCGTAAGCCATCACCGCTTCCCTAAATACATCCAAGTCCTCCCCCACTCACCTTACGTAATTTGCTTTCAACTTTTTACATTCTGCACTCAATCTCTCCTGGTACTTCCTCACACAAATCTCCTCTCCAAGCTCACTTACTCTCACCGCTCTCTTCAAACCAACATTCTCTCTTCTTTTCTGAAAACCTAAACAAATCTTCGCCTTCGCCTCCACAAGATAATGATCAAACATATCTCCAGTTGCACCTCTCAGGACAGTAACATCTCTCTTTTTAAACCAGGTATTCCCAATCATCAGTCCTTTTTAAGCACACAAATCTACAAGCTCTTCACCATTCCAATTTACAACACTGTACACCCCATATACACCAATTATGCCCTCAACCGCCACATTACTCACCTTTGCTTTCAAATCACCCATCACAATAACCAGGTCTCATGTATCAAAGCTGTTAACACACTCAGCTGCTCCAAAAACACTTGCCTCTCATAATTTTTTTTCTCATGACCAGGTGCATAGGTGCCAATAATCACCCATCTCTCTCCATCCACTTTCAGTTTTACCCATATCAATCTAGAGTGTACTTTCTTACACTCTACAATACACTCCCACAACTCCTGCTTAGTACTGTAACTCCTTCCTTTGCTCTTGTCCTCTCACCAACCCCTGACTTTACTCCAAAAACATCTCTTAACCACTCTTCCCCTTTACTCTTGAGCTTCGTTTCACTCAGAGCGCGAGGTATCGCTACGAAAAGACAACAAAGGCCACATGCGTTCACACTCAGTCTCTAGCTGTCATGTATAATGCACCGAAATCACAGCTCCCTTTCCACATCCAGGCCCCACAAAACTTTCGATGGTTTACCCCAAACGCTTCACATACCTTGGTTCAATCCATTAACAGCACGTCGACCCCGGTATACAACATCGTTCCAATTCACTCTATTCCTTGCACGCCTTTCACCCTCCTGCATGTTCAGGCCCCGATCGCTCAAAATCTTTTTCCCTCCATCCTTCCACCTCCAATTTAGTCTCCCACTTTTTCCCTCCACCTCTGACACATCTATCCTCTTTGTCAATCTTTCCCAACACATTCTCTCCGTATGACCGAACCCTTTCAACACTCCCTTTTTTGCGCTCTCAACCACACTCCTTTTATTACCACACATCTCTCTTACCCTTTCATTACTTACTCGATAAAATCACCTCACACCACATATTATCCTCAAACATCTCATTTCCAACACATCCACCCTCCTCCGAACAACCCTATCTATAGCCCTCGTCTCGCAACCATATAACATTATTGCACCCACAATTCCTTAAAACATACCCATTTTTCCTTTCCGAGATTACGTTCTCGCCTTCCACACATTCTTCAACGCTCCCAGAACCTTCGCCCCCTCCCGCATCCTGTGACTCACTTCCGCTTCCATGGTTCCATCCGCTGCCAAATCCACTTCCATATATCTAAAACACTTCACTTCCTCCAGTTTTTCTCCATTCAAACTTACCTCCCAATTGACTT
>NC_092242.1:45006479-45103979 GCF_036320965.1 Panulirus ornatus | reverse complement strand
GCGGGAGACAGCGACAAAGTATAATAAAATGAAAATGATAATATATATATATATATATATATATATATATATATATATATATATATATATATATATATATATATATATATATATATATCTATATATATATATATATTATCCCTGGGGATAGGGGTGAAAGAATACTTCCCACGCATTCCTCACGTGTCGTAGAAGGCGACTAGAGGGGACGTGAGCGGGGGGCCAGAAATCCTCACCTCCTTGTATTTTAACTTTTTAAAAAATGGGAAACAGAAGGAGTCACGCGGGGAGTGCTCATCCTCCTCGTAGAGTCAGATTGGGGTGTCTAAATGTGTGTGGATGTAACCAAGATGTGAAAAAAGGAGAGATAGGTAGTATGTTTGAGGAAAGGAACCTGGATGGTTTGGCTCTGAGTGAAACGAAGCTCAAGGGTAAAGGGGAAGAGTGTTTTGGGAATGTCTTGGGAGTAAAGTCAGGGGTTAGTGAGAGGAAAAGAGCAAGGCAAGGAGTAGCAGTACTCCTGAAATAAGGAGTTGTGGGAGTATGTGATAGAATGTAAGAAAGTAAATTCTCGATTAATATGGGTAAAACTGAAAGTTGATGGAGAGAGATGGGTGATTATTGGTGCATATGCACCTGAGCATTAGAAGAAAGATCATGAGAGGCAAGTGTTTTGGGAGCAGGTGAATGAGTGTGTTAATGGTTTTGATGCACGAGACCGGGTTATAGTGATGGGTGATTTGAATGCAAAGGTGAATAATGTGGCACTTGAGGGAATAATTGGTATACATGGGGTGTTCAGTGTTGTAAATGGAAATGGTGAGGAGCTTGTAGATTTATGAGCTGAAAAAGGACTGGTGATTGGGAATACCTGTTTTAAAAAGCGAGATATACATAAGTGTACGTATCTAAGTAGGAGAGATGGCCAGAGAGCGTTATTGGATTACGTGTTAATTGACAGGCGCACGAAAGAGAGGCTTTTGGATGTTAATGTGTTGAGAGGTGCAACTGGAGGGATGTCTGATCATTATCTTGTGGAGGATAAGGTGAAGATTTGTATGGGTTTTCAGAAAAGAAGAGTGAATGTTGGGGTGAAGATAGTGGTGAGAGTAAGTGAGCTTGGGAAGGAGACTTGTGTGAGGAAGTACCAGGAGAGACTGAGTACAGAATGGAAAAAGGTGAGAACAATGGAAGTAAGGGGAGTGGGGGAGGAATGGGATGTATTTAGGGAATCAGTGATGGATTGCGCAAAAGATGCTTGTGGCATGAGAAGAGTGGGAGGTGGGTTGATTAGGAAGGGTAGTGAGTGGTGGGATGAAGAAGTAAGATTATTAGTGAAAGAGAAGAGAGAGGCATTTGGACGATTTTTGCAGGGAAAAAAACTCAGTCACCAGCTTCTGCAGTTTCTCACATGAATCAGCCACCAGCGATGTATCATCAGCGAACAATAACTGTCTCACTTCCCAAGCTCTCTCATCCAAAACAGACTTCATACTTGCCCCTCTTTCCAAAACTCTTCCATTCACCTCCCTAACAACCCCATTCATAAACAAATTAAACAACCATGGAGACATCACACACTCCTTCCGCAAACCTACATTCACTGAGAACCAATCACTTTCCTCTCTTCCTACACGTACACATGCCTTACATCCTCGATAAAAACTTTTCACTGTTTCTAACAACTTGCCTTCTACACCATATATTCTTAGGACCTTCCACAGAGCATCTCTATCAACTCTATCATATGCCTTCTCCAGATCCATAAATGCTACATACAAATCCATTTGCTTTTCTAAGTATTTCTCACATACATTTTTCAAAGCAAACTCCTGATCCACACATCCTCTACCACTTCTGAAACCACACTACTCTTCAACAATCTGATGCTCTGTACATGCCTTCACCCTCTCAATCAATACCCTCCCATTTAATTTACCAGGAATACTCAAAAAACCTATACCTCTGTAATTTTAGCACTCACTCTTATCCCCTTTGCCTTTGTACAATGGCACTATGCAAGCATTCCGTCAATCCTCAGGCACCTCACCATGAATCATACATACATTAAACAACCTTATCAACCGGTCAACAATACAGTCATCCACTTTTTTAATATATTCCACTGCAATACCATCCTAACCTGCTGCCTTGCCGGCTTTCATCTTCCGTAAAGCTTTTACTACCTCTTCTCTGTTTACCAAATTATTTTCCCTAACCATCTCACTTTGCACCCCACCTCGACCAAAACACCCTATATCTGACACTCAATCATCAAAAACATTCAAAAAACCTTCAAAATACTCACTCCATCTCCTTCTCACATCACCAATACTGTTTATCACCTCCCCATTAGCGCCCTTCACTGAAGTTCCCATTTGCTCCCTTGTCTTACGCACTTTATTTACCTCCTTCCAAAACATCTTTTTATTCTCCCTAAAATTTGATAATACTCTCTCCTCCCAACTCTCATTTCCCCTCTTTTTCACCTCTTGCACCTTTCTCTTGACATCATGCCTCTTTCTTTTATACATCTCCCACTTATTTGCATTTTTTCTCTGCAAAAATCGTCCAAATGCCTTTCTCTTCTCTTTCACTAATAATCTTACTTCTTCATCCCACCACTCACTACCCTTTCTAATCAACACACCTCCCACGCTTCTCATGCTACTAGCATCTTTTGCGCATGCCATCACTGCTTCCCTAAATACATTCCATTCCTCCCCCCCTCCCCTTACCTACTTTGTTCTCACCTTTTTCCATTCTGTACTCAGTCTATCCTGGTACTTCCTCACACAAGTCTCCTTCCCAAGCTCACTTATTCTCACCACTCTCTTCACCCCAACATTCTCTCTTCCTTTTCTGAAAACCCCTACAAATCTTCACGTTCCCCTCCACATGATAATGATCAGACATCCCTCCAGTTGCACCTCTTAGTACATTACCATCCAAAAGTCTCTCTTTCGCGCGCCTATCAATTAACACGTAATCCAATAACACTCTCTGACCATCTCTCGTACTTACATACGTATACATACGTATATGTTTATCTCGTTTTTTAAACCAGGTATTCCCAATCTCCAGTCCTTTTTCAGCACATAAATCTACAAGCTCTTCACCATTTCCATTTACAACACTGAACACCCCATGTATACCAATTATTCCCTCAACAGCCACATTACTCACCTTTGCATTCAAATCACCCATCACTATAACCCGGTCTTGTGCATCAAAACCACTAACACACTCATTCCGTTGCTCCCAAAACACTTGCCTCTCATGATCTTTCTTCTCATGTCGAGGTGCATATGCACCAATATTCACCCATCTCTCTCCATCAACTTTAAGTTTTACCCATACCAATCAAGAATTTACTTTCTCACACTCTATCACACACTCCCACAACTCCAGATTCAAGAGTTGTGCTACTCCTTCCCTTGCTCTTGTCCTCTCACTAACCCCTGACTTTACTCCCAAGACATTCCCAAACCACTCTTCCCCTTTACCCTTGAGCTTCGTTTCACTCAGAGCCAAAACATCCAGGTTCCTTTCCGCAAACATACTACCTATCTCTCCTTTTTTCACATCTTGGATACATCCACACACATTTCTGGGTTTCTGGCCCCCGCTCCTGTTCCCTTTAGTCGCCTTCTACGACACGTGAGGAATGCTTGGGAAGTATTCTTTTTCCCCTATCCCACACACACACATATATATATATATATATATATATATATATATATATATATATATATATATATATATATATATATATATATATATATATATATATATATATATATAATATATATATATATATATACTTATATATATATATATATATATATATATATATATATATATATATATATATATATATATATATATATATATATATATATATATATATATACATATATATATATATATATATATATTTTTTTTTTTTTTTTTTTTTTTTTTAATTTTCCATAAGAAGGAACAGAGAAGAGGGCCAGGTGAGGATATTTCCTCAAAGGCCCAGTCCTCTGCTCTTAACGCTACCTCGCTGTCGCGGGAAATGGCGGATAGTATAAAAAAAGAAAAAAAAAATATATATATATATATATATATATATATATATATATATATATATATATATATATATATATATATATATATATATATATATATATATATATATATATATATATATTTCTTTCTTTTCTTTCATACTATTCGCCATTTCCCGCATTAGCGAGGTAGCGTTAAGAACAGAGGACTGGGCCTTTGAGGAAATATCCTCACCTGGCCCCCCTTCTCTGTTCCTTCTTTTGGAAAATTGAAAAAAAAAAAAAAAATGAGAGGGGAGGATTTCCAGCCACCCGCTCCCTCCCCTTTTAGTCGCCTTCTACGACACGCAGGGAATACGTGGGAAGTATTCTTTCTCCCCTATCCCCAGGGATAATATATATATATATATATATATATATATAAGTTTGTTGAGTATTCCTGGTAAATTATATGGGAGGGTATTGATTGAGAGGGTGAAGGCATGTACAGAGCATCAGATTGGGGAAGAGCAGTGCGGTTTCAGAAGTGGTAGAGGATGTGTGGATCAGGTGTTTGCTTTGAAGAATGTATGTGAGAAAT
The DNA here is from genome assembly GCF_036320965.1 of Panulirus ornatus. Classification (NCBI taxonomy): domain Eukaryota; kingdom Metazoa; phylum Arthropoda; class Malacostraca; order Decapoda; family Palinuridae; genus Panulirus; species Panulirus ornatus. The sequence continues at coordinate 45,099,347 of NC_092242.1, read as the reverse complement.
ACTTAGAAAAGCAAATGGATTTGTATGTAGCATTTATGGATCTGGAGAAGGCATATGATAGAGTTGATAGAGATGCTCTGTGGAAGGTATTGAGAATATATGGTGTGGGAGGCAAGTTGTTAGAAGCAGTGAAAAGTTTTTATCGAGGATGTAAGGCATGTGTACGTGTAGGAAGAGAGGAAAGTGATTGGTTCTCAGTGAATGTAGGTTTGCGGCAGGGGTGTGTGATGTCTCCATGGTTGTTTAATTTGTTTATGGATGGGGTTGTAAGGGAGGTAAATGCAAGAGTCCTGGAAAGAGGGGCAAGTATGAAGTCTGTTGGGGATGAGAGAGCTTGGGAAGTGAGTCAGTTGTTGTTCGCTGATGATACAGCGCTGGTGGCTGATTCGTGTGAGAAACTGCAGAAGCTGGTGACTGAGTTTGGTAAAGTGTGTGGAAGAAGAAAGTTGAGAGTAAATGTGAATAAGAGCAAGGTTATTAGGTGCAGTAGGGGTGAGGGTCAAGTCAATTGGGAGGTGAGTTTGAATGGAGAAAAACTGGAGGAAGTGAAGTGTTTTAGATATCTGGGAGTGGATCTGTCAGCGGATGGAACCATGGAAGCGGAAGTGGATCATAGGGTGGGGGAGGGGGCGAAAATTTTGGGAGCCTTGAAAAATGTGTGGAAGTCGAGAACATTATCTCGGAAAGCGAAAATGGGTATGTTTGAGGGAATAGTGGTTCCAACAATGTTGTATGGTTGCGAGGCGTGGGCTATGGATAGAGATGTGCGCAGGAGGATGGATGTGCTGGAAATGAGATGTTTGAGGACAATGTGTGGTGTGAGGTGGTTTGATCGAGTAAGTAACGTAAGGGTAAGAGAGATGTGTGGAAATAAAAAGAGCGTGGTTGAGAGAGCAGAAGAGGGTGTTTTGAAATGGTTTGGGCACATGGAGAGAATGAGTGAGGAGAGATTGACCAAGAGGATATATGTGTCGGAGGTGGAGGGAACGAGGAGAAGAGGGAGACCAAATTGGAGGTGGAAAGATGGAGTGAAAAAGATTTTGTGTGATCGGGGCCTGAACATGCAGGAGGGTGAAAGGAGGGCAAGGAATAGAGTGAATTGGAGTCATGTGGTATACCGGGGTTGACGTGCTGTCAGTGGATTGAATCAAGGGCTGTGAAGCGTCTGGGGTAAACCATGGAAAGCTGTGTAGGTATGTATATTTGCGTGTGTGGACGTGTGTATGTACATGTGTATGGGGGGGGGTGGGGTTGGGCCATTTCTTTCGTCTGTTTCCTTGCGCTACCTCGCAAACGCGGGAGACAGCGACAAAGTATAAAAAAAAAAAAAAAAAAAAAAAAAAAAAAATATATATATATATATAGAGAGAGAGAGAGAGAAAGTCTTGGAAAGAGGGGCAAGTATGAAGTCTGTTGGGGATGAGAGAGCTTGGGAAGTGAGTCAGTTGTTGTTCGCTGATGATACAGCGCTGGTGGCGGATTCATGTGAGAAACTGCAGAAGCTGGTGACGGAGTTTGGTAAAGTGTGTGGAAGAAGAAAGTTAAGAGTAAATGTGAATAAGAGCAAGGTTATTAGGTACAGTAGGGTTGAGGGTCAAGTCAATTGGGAGGTGAGTTTGAATGAAGAAAAACTGGAGGAAGTGAAGTGTTTTAGATATCTGGGAGTGGATCTGTCAGCGGATGGAACCATGGAAGCGGAAGTGGATCATAGGGTGGGGGAGGGGGCGAAAATTTTGGGAGCCTTGAAAAATGTGTGGAAGTCGAGAACATTATCCAGGAAAGCAAAAATGGGTATGTTTGAAGGAATAGTGGTTCCAACAATGTTGTATGGTTGCGAGGCGTGGGCTATGGATAGAGTTGTGCGCAGGAGGATGGATGTGCTGGAAATGAGATGTTTGAGGACAATGTGTGGTGTGAGGTGGTTTGATCGAGTAAGTAACGTAAGGGTAAGAGAGATGTGTGGAAATAAAAAGAGCGTGGTTGAGAGAGCAGAAGAGGGTGTTTTGAAGTGGTTTGGGCACATGGAGAGAATGAGTGAGGAAAGATTGACCAAGAGGATATATGTGTCGGAGGTGGAGGGAACGAGGAGAAGAGGGAGACCAAATTGGAGGTGGAAAGATGGAGTGAAAAGGATTTTGTGTGATCGGGGCCTGAACATGCAGGAGGGTGAAAGGAGGGCAAGGAATAGAGTGAATTGGAGCGATGTGGTATACAGGGGTTGACGTGCTGTCAGTGGATTGAATCAGGGCATGTGAAGCGTCCAGGGTAAACCATGGAAAGCTGTGTAGGTATGTATATTTGCGTGTGTGGACGTGTGTATGTACATGTGTATGGGGGGGTGTTGGGCCATTTCTTTCGTCTGTTTCCTTGCGCTACCTCGCAAACGCGGGAGACAGCGACGAGGTATAAAGAAAAAAAAAAAAAATATATATATATATATATATATATATATATATATATATATATATATATATATATATATATATATATATATATATATATATATATATATATATCTGTTCCCTGGGGATAGGGGAGAAAGAATACTTCCCACGTATTCCCTCCATGTCGTAGAAGGCGACTAAAAGGGGATTGAGCGGGGGGCTGGAAATCCTCCCCTCTCGTTTTTTTTTAATTTTCCAAAAGAAGGAACAGAGAATTGGGCCAGGTGAGGGTATTCCCTCAAAGGCCCACTCCTCTGTTCTTAACGCTACCTCGCTAATGCGGGAAATGGCGAATAGTTTGAAAGAAAGAAAAAATATATATATAGATAGATAGATAGATAGATAGATATTTTTATTCTTTATTTTGCTTTGTCGCTGTCTACCGCGTTTGCGAGGTAGCGCAAGGAATCAGACGAAAGAAATGGCCCAACCCACCCCCATACACATGTATATACATGCACGTCCACACTCGCAAATATACATACCTATACATCTGAATGTACTCATATATACACACACACAGACACATACATATATACCCATGCACACAATTCACAATGTCTGCCTTTTCATTCCCATCGCCACATCGCCACACATGGAATACCATCACCCTCCCCCCTCATTTGTGCGAGGTAGCGCTAGGAAAAGACAACAAAGGCCCCATTCGTTCACACTCAGTCTCTAGCTGTCATGCAATAATGCCCGAAACCACAGCTCAATTTCCACATCCAGGCCCCACACAACTTTCCATGGTTTACCCCAGACGCTTCACATGCCCTTATTCAATCCACTGACAGCACGTCGAGCCCGGTACACCACATCGATCCAGTTCACTCTATTCCTTATCCGCCTTTCACCCTCCTGCATGTTCAGGTCCCGATCAATCAAAATCTTTTTCACTCCATCTTTCCATCTCCAATATATATATATATATATATATATATATATATATATATATATATATATATATATATATATATATATATATATATATATATATATATATATATATATATATATATATATATATATATATATATATTTATACATATGTATATATATATATATATATATATATATATATATATATATATATATATATATATATATATATATATATATATATATATATATATATATATATATATATATATATATATATATATATATATATATATATATGTTTATCCCTGGGGATAGGGGATTAAGAGTACTTCCCACGTATTCCCTGCGTGTCGTAGAAGGCGACTAAAAGGGGAGGGAGCGGGGGGCTGGAAATCCTCCCCTCTCGTTTTTTTTTTAATTTTCCAAAAGAAGGAACAGAGAATTGGGCCAGGTGGGGGTATTCCCTCAAATGCTCAGTCCTCTGTTCTTAACGCTACCTCGCTAATGCGGGAAATGGCGAATAGTTTGAAAGAAAAGAAAAAAAAAATATATATATGTATATATATATATATATATTTTTTTTTTTGTCTCTGTCTCCCGCGTTTGCGAGGTAGCGCAAAATTTATTTTTCTTTTCTCTCATACTATTCGCCATTTTCCGCGTTAGGGAGGTAGCGTTAACAACAGAGGACTGGGCCTTAGAGGGAATACCCTACCCTCACCTGGCCCCCTTCTCTGTTCCCTCTTTGGGAAAATCAAAAAAAAAAACAAGAGGGGAGGACTTCCAGCCACCCGCTCCCTCTCCTTTTAGTCGCCTTCTACGACACGCAGGGAATACGTGGGAAGTATTCTTTCTCCCCTATCCCAGGCATAATATATATATATATATATATATATATATATTTTTTTTTTTTTTCATACTATCCGCCATTTCCCACGACAGCGAGGTAGCGTTAAGAACAGAGGACTGGGCCTTTGAGGAAATATCCTCACCTGGCCCTCTTCTCTGTTCCTTCTTTTGGAAAATTAAAAAAAGAAAAAAAAACACGAGAGGGGAGGATTTCCAGCCCCCCGCTGCCTTCCCTTTTAGTCGCCTTCTACGACACGCAGGGAATACGTGGGAAGTATTCTTTCTCCCCTATCCCCATATATATATATATATATATATATATATATATATATATATATATATATATATATATATATATATATATATATATAGACCTGTGTGAGGAAGTACCAGGAGAGACTGAGTACAGAATGGAAAAAGGTGAGAACAATGGAAGTAAGGGGAGTGGGGGAGGAATGGGATGTATTTAGGGAATCAGTGATGGATTACGCAAAAGATGCTTGTGGCATGAGAAGAGTGGGAGGTGGGTTGATTAGAAAGGGTAGTGAGTGGTGGGATGAAGAAGTAAGAGTATTAGTGAAAGACAAGAGAGAGGCATTTTTGCAGGGAAAAAATGCAAATAAGTGGGAGATGTATAAAAGAAAGAGACAGGAGGTCAAGAGAAAGGTGCAAGAGGTGAAAAAAAGGGCAAATGAGAGTTGGGGTGAGAGAGTATCATTAAATTTTAGGGAGAATAAAAAGATGTTTTGGAAGGAGGTAAATAAAGTGCGTAAGACAAGGGAGCAAATGGGAACTTCAGTGAAGGGCGCAAATGGGGAGGTGATAACAGGTAGTGGTGACGTGAGAAGGAGATGGAGTGAGTATTTTGAAGGTTTGTTGAATGTGTTTGATGATAGAGTGGCAGATATAGGGTGTTTTGGTCGAGGTGGTGTGCAAAGTGAGAGGGTTAGGGAAAATGATTTGGTAAACAGAGAAAAGGTAGTGAAAGCTTTGCGGAAGATGAAAGCCGGCAAGGCAGCAGGTTAGGATGGTATTGCAGTGGAATTTATTAAAAAAGGGGGTGACTGTATTGTTGACTGGTTGGTAAGGTTATTTAATGTATGTATGACTCATGGTGAGGTGCCTGAGGATTGGCGGAATGCGTGCATAGTGACATTGTACAAAGGCAAAGGGGATTAGAGTGAGTGCTCAAATTACAGAGGTATAAGTTTGTTGAGTATTCCTAGTAAATTATATGGGAGGGTATTGATTGAGAGGGTGAAGGCATGTACAGAGCATCAGACTGGGGAAGAGTAGTGTGGTTTCAGAAGTGGTAGAGGATGTGTGGATCAGGTGTTTGCTTTGAAGAATGTATGTGAGAAATACTTAGAAAAGCAAATGGTTTTTTATGTAGCATTTATGGATCTGGAGAAGGCATATGATAGAGTTGATAGAGATGCTCTGTGGAAGGTATTAAGAATATATGGTGTGGGAGGAAAGTTGTTAGAAGCAGTGAAAAGTTTTTATCGAGGATGTAAGGCATGTGTACGGGTAGGAAGAGAGGAAAGTGATTGGTTCTCAGTGAATGCAGGTTTGCGGCAGGGGTGTGTGATGTCTCCATGGTTGTTTAATTTGTTCATGGATGGGGTTGTTAGGGAGGTAAACGAAAGAGTTTTGTAAAGAGGGGCAAGTATGAAGTCTGTTGGGGATGAGAGAGCTTGGGAAGTGAGTCAGTTGTTGTTCGCTGATGATACAGCGCTGGTGGCTGATTCATGTGAGAAACTGCAGAAGCTGGTGACTGAGTTTGGTAAAGTGTGTGGAAGAAGAAAGTTAAGAGTAAATGTGAATAAGAGCAAGGGTATTAGGTACGGTAGGGTTGAGGGTCAAGTCAATTGGGAGGTGAGTTTGAATGGAGAAAAACTGGAGGAAGTGAAGTGTTTTAGATATCTGGGAGTGGATCTGGCAGCGGATGGAACCATGGAAGCGGAAGTGGATCATAGGGTGGGGGAGGGGGCGAAAATTCTGGGAGCCTTGAAGAATGTGTGGAAGTCGAGAACATTATCTCGGAAAGCAAAAATGGGTATGTTTGAAGGAATAGTGGTTCCAACAATGTTGTATGGTTGCGAGACGTGGGCTATGGATAGAGTTGTGCGCAGGAGGATGGATGTGCTGGAAATGAGATGTTTGAGGACAATATGTGGTGTGAGGTGGTTTGGTCGAGTAAGTAACGTAAGGGTAAGAGAGATGTGTGGAAATAAAAAGAGCGTGGTTGAGAGAGCAGAAGAGGGTGTTTTGAAATGTTTCGGGCACATGGAGAGAATGAGTGAGGAAAGATTGACCAAGAGAATATATGTGTCGGAGGTGGAGGGAACGAGGAGAAGAGGGAGACCAAATTGGAGGTGGAAAGATGGAGTGAAAAAGATTTTGTGTGATCGGGGCCTGAACATGCAGGAGGGTGAAAGGAGGGCAAGGAATAGAGTGAATTGGAGCGATGTGGTATACCGGGGTTGACGTGCTGTCAGTGGATTGAATCAAGGCATGTGAAGCGTCTGGGGTAAACCATGGAAAGCTGTGTAGGTATGTATATTTGCGTGAGTGGACGTATGTATATACATGTGTATTGGGGTGGGTTGGGCCATTTCTTTCGTCTGTTTCCTTGCGCTACCTCGCAAACGCGGGAGACAGCGACAAAGCAAAAAAATAAAAAATAAAAATATATATATATATATATATATATATATATATATATATATATATATATATATATATATATATATATATATATATATATATATATATATATATATATATATATATATATATACACACACACGCATACACATACACGTCCACACACACCACATATACAAACCTATACATCTCAACGCATACATATACATACACACACAGACATATACATATATACCCATGTACATAATTCAAACTGTCTGCCTTTATTCATTCCCATCGCCAAGCATCCTTCCCCCTCATGTGTGTGAGGTAGTGCTAGGAAAAGACAACAAAGGCCCTATTCGTTCACACTCAGTCTCTAGCTGTCATGTAATAATGCACCGAAACCACAGCTCCCTTTCCACATCCAGGCCCCACAGAACTTTCCATGGTTTACCCCAAACGCTTCACATGCCCTGGTTCAATCCATTGACACCATGTCGACCCCAGTATACCACATCCTTCCAATTCACTCTATTCCTTGCACGCCTTTCACCCTCCTGCATGTTCAGGCCCCGATAACTCAAAACCTTTTTCACTCCATCTTTCCACCTCCAATTTGGTCTCCCTCCTCTCCTCGTTCCCTCCACCTCCGACACATATATCCTCTTGGTCAATCTTTCCTCACTCATTCTCTCCATGTGCCCAAACCACTTCAAAACACCCTCTTCTGCTCTCTCAACCACGCTCTTTTTATTTCCACACATCTCTCTTACCCTTACGTTACTCACTCGATCAAACCACCTCACACCACACATTGTCCTCAAACATCTCATTTCCAGCACATCCATCCTCCTGCGCACAACTCTATCCATAGCCCACGCCTCGCAACCATACAACATTGTTGGAACCACTATTCCTTCAAACATTACCATTTTTGCTTTCCGAGATAATGTTCTCGACTTCCACACATTCTTCAAGGCCCCCAGAATTTTCGCCCCCTCCCCCACCCTATGATCCACTTCCGCTTCCATGGTTCCATCCGCTGCCAGATCCACTCCCAGATATCTAAAACACTTTACTTCCTCCAGTTTTTCTCCATTCAAACTCACCTCCCAATTGACTGGACCCTCAACCATACTGTACCTAATAACCTTGCTCTTATTCACATTTACTCTTAACTTTCTTCTTCCACACACTTTACCAAACTCAGTCACCAGCTTCTGCAGTTTCTCACATGAATCAGCCACCAGCGCTGTATCATCAGCGAACAACAACTGACTCACTTCCCAAGCTCTCTCATACACAACAGACGGCATACTTGCCCAACTTTCCAAAACTCTTGCATTCACCTCCCTAACAACCCCATCCATAAACAAATTAAACAACCATGGAGATATCACACACCCCTGCCGAAAACCTATATTCACTGAGAACCAATCACTTTCCTCTCTTCCTACACGTATATATGCCTTACATCGTCGATAAAATCTTTTCACTACTTCTAACAACTTGCCTTCCACACCATATATTCTTAATACCTTCCACAGAGCATGGCTATCAACTCTATCATATGCCTTCTCCAGATCCATAAATGCTACATACAAATCCATTTGCTTTTCTAAGTATTTCTTACATACATTCTTCATAGCAAACACCTGAGCCACACATCCTCTACCACTTCTGAAACCACACTGGTCTTCCTCAATCTGATGCTCTGTACATGCCTAAGCCCTCTCAATCAATAACCTCCCATGTAATTTCCCAGGAATACCCAACAAACTTATACCTCTGTAATTTGAGCACTCTCATTTATCCCCTTCGTCTTTGTACAATGGCACTATGCAAGCACTCAGCATATCCTCAGGCACCTCACCATGGGTATACATACATTAAAGATCCTTACCAACCAGTCAACAATACAGCCACCCCATTTTTTAATAAATTCCACTGCAATACCATCCAAACCCGTTGCCTTGCCGGCTTTCATCTTCCACAAAGCTCTTCGTACCTCTTCTCTGTTTACCAAATCCTTCCTCCTAACCCTCTCACTTTGCACACCACCTCGACCAAGACACCCTATATCTGCCACTCTACCATCTAATACATTCAACAAACCTTCAAAATACTCAGTCCATCTCCTTCTCACATCACCACTACTTTTTATCACCTCCCCACTAGCACAATTCACTGAAGTTCCCATTTGTTCCCTTGTCTTACGCACTTTATTTATTTTCATCCAAAACATCTTTTTATTCTCCACAATATTTAATGATACTCTCTCACCTCAACTCTCATTTGCCCTCTTTTTCCCTCGTCCACCTTTCTCTTGATGTTCTGCCTCTTTCTTTAATACATCTCCCACCTATTTGCATTATTTCCCTGCAGAAATCGTCCAAATGCCTCTCTCTTCTCTTTCACTAATAATCTTACTTCTTCATCCCACCACTCATTACCCTTTCTAACCTGCCCACTTCCCACGCTACTCATGCCACAAACATCTTTTGCGCAAGCTATCTCTGCTTCCCTAAATACATCCCATTCCTCCCCCACTCCCCTTACCTACGTTGTTCTCACCTTTTTCCATTCTGTACTCAGTCTATCCTGGTACTTCCTCACACAAGTGTCCTTCCCAAGCTCACTTACTCTCACCACTCTCTTCACCCCAACATTCTCTCTTCTTTTCTGAAAACCTCTACAAATCTTCACCTTCACCTCCACAAGATAATGATAAGACATCCCTCCAGTTGCACCTCTTAGCAGATTAACATCCAAGAATCTCTCTTTCGCGTGCCTGTCAATTAACACGTAATCCAATAACGGTCTCTGGTCATCTTTCCTACTTACATGCGTATACTTATGTATATCTCTCTTTTTAGACCAGGTATTCACAATCACCAGTCCTTTTTCAGCGCATAAATCTACAAGCTCTTTACCATTTAAATTTACAACCCTGAGCACTCTATGTACACCAGTTATTCCCTCAACTGCCGAATTACTATCCTTTGTATTCAAATCACCCATCAGTATAACGTGGTCTCGCGCATCAAAACTACTAACACATTCACTCAGCTGCTCCCAAAACACTTGCCTCTCATGATCTTTCTTCTCATGCCCTGGTGCATATGCACCAATAATCCCATATCAATGTAGAGTTTACTTTCTTACATTCTATCACATACTCCCACCACTCCTGTTTCAGGAGTAGTGCTACTCCTTCCCTTGCTCTTGTCCTCTCTCTAACCCCTGACTTTACTCCCAAAGCATTCCCAAACCACTCTTCCCCTTTACCCTTGAGCTTCATTTCACTCAGAGCCAAAACATCCACGTTCCTTTCCGCAAACATACTACCTACCTCTCCTTTTTTCTCATCTTGGTTACATCCACACACATTTAGACACCCCAATCTGAGCCTTCGAGGAGGATGTTTTGGTGCTGAGTTAAACGAAGCTCAAGGGTAAAGGAGAAGAGTGGTTTGGGAATGTCTTCGGAGTAAATTCAAGGGTTAGTGAGAGAACAAGAGCAAGGGAAGGAGTAGCATTACTCCTGAAACAGGAGTGGTGGAAGTGTGCGATAGAGTGTAAGAAAGTAATCTCTTGACTGATATGGGTAAAATGAAAGTGGATGGAGAGAGATGGGTGATCATTGGTGTATATGCGCCTGGGCATGAGAAGAAAGATCATGAGAGGCAAGTGTTTTGGGAGCCGCTGAGTGACTGTGGTAGTAGTTTTGATGCACGAGACCGGGTTATAGTGATGGGTGATCTGAATGTAAAGGTGAGAAATGGGACATTTAAGAGAATAATTGGTGTACATGGGGTGTTCAGTGTTTAAACGGAAATGGTGAAGAGCATGTAGATTTATGTGCTGAAAAAGGTCTGGTGATTTGGAATACCTGGTTTAAAAAGAGAGATATACATAAGTATACGTATGTAAGTAGGAGAGATGGGCAGAGTGCGTTATTGCATTACGTGTTAATTGATAGGCGCGCGAAAGAGAGACTTTTGGATGTTAATGTGCTGAGAGGTGCAACTGGAGAGATGTCTGATCATTATCTTGTCGAGGCAAAAGTGAAGATTTGTAGAGGTTTTCAGAAAAGAAGAGGGAATGTTGGGTTGAAGAGAGTGGCGAGAGTAAGTGAGCTTGGAAAGGAGACTTGTGTGAGGAAGTACCAGGATAGACTGAGTACAGAATGGAAGAAGGTGAGAACAAAGGACGTAAGGGGAGTGGGGAAGAAATGGAATGTACATAGGGAAGCAGTGATGGCTTGTAGAAAAGATGCTTTTGGCATGAGAAGCGTGGGAGGTTGGCAGACTAGAAAGGGCAGTGAGTGGTTAGATGAAGAAGTAAGATTATTAGTGAAAGAGAAGAGAGAGTCATTTGGACAATTTTTTGCAGGGAAATAAATCAAATGACTGGAAATGTATAAAAGAAAGAGGCAGGAGGTCAAGAGAAAGGTGCAAGAGGTGAAAAAGAGGGCAAATGAGAGTTGAGGTGAGAGAGTATCATTGAATTTTATTGAGAACAAAAACATGTTCTGGAAGGAGGTAAATAAAGTGCGTAAGACGAGGGAATAAATGGAAACGTCAGTGAAGGTGGCTAATGGGGAGGTGATAACAAGTAGTGCTGATGTGAAATGGAGATGGAGTGAGTATTTCGAAGGTTTGTTGAATATGTTTGATGGTAGAGTGGCAGATATAGGGTGTTTTGGTCGAGGTGGTGTGCAAAGTGAGAGGGTTAGGGAGAATGATTTGGTAAACAGAGAAGATGTAGTAAAAGCTTTGCGGAAGATGAAAACCGGCAAGGCATATGATAGTGTTGATAAACATGCTCTGTGAAAGGTATTAAGAATATATGGTGTATGAGGCAAGTTGCTAGAAGCAGTGAAAAGTTTTTATCGAGGATGTAATGCATGTGTACGTGTAGAAAGATAGGAAAGCGATTTTTTCTCAGTGAATGTTGGTTTACGGCAAGGGTGCGGGATGTCTCCATAGTTGTTTAATTTGTTTATAGATGGGGTTGTTAGGGAGGTGAATGCAAGAGATATTGAAAGAGGGGAAGTATATAGTCTGTTGTGGATGAAAGAGCTTGGGAAGTGAGTCAGTTGTTGTTCACTGATATTACAGCGCTAGTGGCTGATTCGGGTGACAAACTGCAGAAGCTGGTGACTGAGTTTGGTAAAGTGTGTGAATGAAGAAAGCTGAGAGTAAATGTGAATAAGAGCAAGGTTATTATGTAAAGTAGGGTTCCGGGACAAGTCAATTTGGAGGTAAGTCTGAATGGAGAAAAACTGGAGGAAATGAGGAGTTTTAGATATCTGGGAGAGGATTTGGCAGCGGATGGAATCATGGACGCGGAAGTCAATCATAGGGTTGGGGAGGGGGCTAAATTTCTGGTAGTGTTGAAAAATGTGTGGAAGTCGAGAACGTTATCTTGTAAAGCAAAAATGGGTATGTTTGAGGGAATAGTGGTTCCAACAATGTTATATTTTTGCAAGGCTTTGGCTATAGATAGAGTGGTGCGGAGTACGGTGGATGTTATGGAAATGCGATGTTTGAGGACAATATGTGGCTTGACGTGGTTTGATCGAGTAAGTAATGAAAGGGTAAGAGAGATGTGTGGTAATAAAAAGAGTGTGGTTGAGAGAGCAGGAGAGGGTGTTTTCAAATGGTTTGGTCACATGGAGAAAATGAGTGAGGAAAGATTGACCAAGAGGATATATGTGTCAGAGGTGGAGGGAACGAGGAGAAGTGGGAGACCAAATTGGAGGTGGAAAGATAGAGTGAAAAAGATTTTGAATGATCCGGGCCTAAGCATGCAGGAGGGTGATAGGTGTTCAAGGAATAGAGTGCATTGGATCGATGTGGTATACCGGGGTTGACGTGCTGTCAGTGGATTGAATCAGGGCATGTGAAGCGTCTGGGGTAAACAATGGAAAGTTGTGTGGGGCCTGGATGTGGAAAGGAAGCTGTGGTTTCGGGCATTATTGCATGACAGCTAGAGACTGAGTGTGAACAAATGGGGCCTTTGTTGTCTTTTCCTAGTGCTACCTCGCACACATGAGGGGGAAGGGGGATGGTATTCCATGTGTGGCGAGGTGGCGATGGGAATGAATAAAGGCAGACAGTGTGAATTGTGTGCATGGGTATATATGTATGTGTCTGTGTGTGTATTTGTATGTGTACATTGAGATGTATAGGTATGTATATTCGCGTGTGTGGACGTGTATGTATATACATTGTGTATGGGGGTGGGTTGGGCCATTTCTTTCGTCTGTTTCCTTGCGCTACCTCGCAAACGCGGGAGACAGCGGCAAAAATATATATATATATATATATATATATATATATATATATATATATATATATATATATATATATATATATATATATATATATATATATATACTCCTGAAACAAGAGTTGTGGGAGTATGTGATAGAATGTAAGAAAGTAAATTCTCGATTAATATGGGTAAAACTGAAAGTTGATGGAGAGAGGTGGGTGATTATTGGTGCATATGCACCTGGGCATGAGAAGAAAGATCATGAGAGGCAAGTGTTTTGGGAGCAGCTGAATGAGTGTGTTAGTGGTTTTGATGCACGAGACCGGGTTAAAGTGATGGGTGATTTGAATGCAAAGGTGAGTAATGTGGCAGTTGAGGGAATAATTGGTATACATGGGGTGTTCAGTGTTGTAAATGGAAATGGTGAAGAGCTTGTAGACTTATGTGCTGAAAAAGGACTGATGATTGGAAATACCTGGTTTAAAAAGCGAGATATACATAAGTATACTTATGTAAGTAGGAGAGATGGCCAGAGAGCGTTATTGGATTACGTGTTAATTGACAGGCGTGCGAAAGAGAGACTTTTGGATGTTAATGTGCTGAGAGGTGCAACTGGAGGGATGTCTGATCATTATCTTGTGGAGGCTAAGGTGAAGATTTGTATGGGTTTTCAGAAAAGAAGAGTGAATGTTGGGGTGAAGAGGGTGGTGAGAGTAAGTGAGCTTGGGAAGGAGACCTGTGTGAGGAAGTACCAGGAGAGACTGAGTACAGAATGGAAAAAGGTGAAAACAATGGAAGTAAGGGGAGTGGGGGAGGAATGGGATGTATTTAGGGAATCAGTGATGGATTGCGCAAAAGATGCTTGTGGCATGAGAAGAGTGGGAGGTGGGTTGATTAGGAAGGGTAGTGAGTGGTGGGATGAAGAAGTAAGAGTATTAGTGAAAGAGAAGAGAGAGGCATTTGGACGATTTTTGCAGGGAAAAAATGCAATTGAGTGGGAGATGTATAAAAGAAAGAGACAGGAGGTCAAGAGAAAGGTGCAAGAGGTGAAAAAAAGGGCAAATGAGAGTTGGGGTAAGAGAGTATCATTAAATTTTAGGGAGAATAAAAAGATGTTCTGGAAGGAGGTAAATAAAGTGCGTAAGACAAGGGAGCAAATGGGAACTTCAGTGAAGGGCGCAAATGGGGAGGTGATAACAAGTAGTGGTGATGTGAGAAGGAGATGGAGTGAGTATCTTGAAGGTTTGTTGAATGTGTTTGATGATAGAGTGGCAGATATAGAGTGTTTTGGTCGAGGTGGTGTGCAAAGTGAGAGGGTTAGGGAAAATGATTTGGTAAACAGAGAAGAGGTAGTGAAAGCTTTGCGGAAGATGAAAGCCGGCAAGGCAGCAGGTTTGGATGGTATTGCAGTGGAATTTATTAAAAAAGGGGGTGACTGTATTGTTGACTGGTTGGTAAGGTTATTTAATGTATGTATGACTCATGGTGAGGTGCCTGAGGATTGGCGGAATGCGTGCATAGTGCCATTGTACAAAGGCAAAGGGGATAAGAGTGAGTGCTCAAATTACAGAGGTATAAGTTTGTTGAGTATTCCTGGTAAATTATATGGGAGGGTATTGATTGAGAGGGTGAAGGAATGTACAGAGCATCAGATTGGGGAAGAGCAGTGTGGTTTCAGAAGTGGTAGAGGATGTGTGGATCAGGTGTTTGCTTTGAAGAATGTATGTGAGAAATACTTAGAAAAGCAAATGGATTTGTATGTAGCATTTATGGATCTGGAGAAGGCATATGATAGAGTTGATAGAGATGCTCTGTGGAAGGTATTAAGAATATATGGTGTGGGAGGCAAGTTGTTAGAAGCAGTGAAAAGTTTTTATCGAGGATGTAAGGCATGTGTACGTGTAGGAAGAGAGGAAAGTGATTGGTTCTCAGTGAATGTAGGTTTGCGGCAGGGGTGTGTGATATCTCCATGGTTGTTTAATTTGTTTATGGATGGGGTTGTTAGGGAGGTAAATGCAAGAGTTTTGGAAAGAGGGGCAAGTATGAAGTCTGTTGGGGATGAGAGAGCTTGGGAAGTGAGTCAGTTGTTGTTCGCTGATGATACAGCGCTGGTGGCTGATTCATGTGAGAAACTGCAGAAGCTGGTGACTGAGTTTGGTAAAGTGTGTGGAAGAAGAAAGTTAAGAGTAAATGTGAATAAGAGCAAGGTTATTAGGTACAGTAGGGTTGAGGGTCAAGTCAATTGGGAGGTGAGTTTGAATGGAGAAAAACTGGAGGAAGTGAAGTGTTTTAGATATCTGGGAGTGGATCTGGCAGCGGATGGAACCATGGAAGCGGAAGTGGATCATAGGGTGGGGGATGGGGCGAAAATTCTGGGGGCCTTGAAGAATGTGTGGAAGTCGAGAACATTATCTCGGAAAGCAAAAATGGGTATGTTTGAAGGAATAGTGGTTCCAACAATGTTGTATGGTTGCGAGGCGTGGGCTATGGATAGAGTTGTGCGCAGGAGGATGGATGTGCTGGAAATGAGATGTTTGAGGACAATGTGTGGTGTGAGGTGGTTTGATCGAGTGAGTAACGTAAGGGTAAGAGAGATGTGTGGAAATAAAAAGAGCGTGGTTGAGAGAGCAGAAGAGGGTGTTTTGAAGTGGTTTGGGCACATGGAGAGAATGAGTGAGGAAAGATTGACCAAGAGGATATATGTGTCGGAGGTGGAGGGAACGAGGAGAAGAGGGAGACCAAATTGGAGGTGGAAAGATGGAGTGAAAAAGATTTTGTGTGATCGGGGCCTGAACATGCAGTAGGGTGAAAGGAGGGCAAGGAATAGAGTGAATTGGAGCGATGTGGTATACCGGGGTTGACGTGCTGTCAGTGGATTGAATCAAGGCATGTGAAGCGTCTGGGGTAAACCATAGAAAGCTGTGTAGGTGTGTATATTTGCGTGTGTGGAAGTATGTATATACATGTTTATGGGGGGGGGGGGGGTTGGGCCATTTCTTTCGTCTGTTTCCTTGCACTACCTCGCAAACGCGGGAGACAGCGACAAAGTATAATAATAATAATGATAATATATATTTAATGTATTTAACAGAGAACGCTTCTTTATTATGATGAAGCAAGCAAGACACCGATAGTTTATGTATATGGCTTTCGTGTATGTTCGTTACTTCCCTCGTTAGCGAGGTATCGCCAGGAACATACAAAGCTCTGTCCTCTGTCATTCACATCCATGCTGTAGATGTCATGCGATATGCACCGACACCAGAGCTGCCTAGATGATCTCAGTACAGTGTTGTTGCTTTGTAACTTACTCATTTAGTCACTTCTTTATTTCTTTATTACTTATCCTGCTCACCCTTATTGACCTGATCATGTTAAACAAAAATTACTATGTCAGTACCGTCAAGCAACATCATTTACAACTATAGCAGATATTGTTCACTTGTTACGTCTGTTCATAAAAGGTCTATGAGCAGATTTCTTCCGTAAGGAAAACTGTTCCCCTTGCACAGTCACACATCCAGAAAGCCGCCCGGCATCATGCACCAGCTTCAAGCATACGTTGCATGCTACCCGCGGAGGCTCCTGCACCCAGCAAGTACTCAACCGCAGCGCTCGCTTTCTCTGCACACACGCACTGCACGCCACCTCCGGTGACTGTGATCACTACCGTATACAAATCCTTTCTTTAAATTAGGGTACAATACAGCAGGACTTGGTACAATACAGCAGGACTTGAACTGAATAAAGAATTGATATAATTCCATTGTTATCGTTGTTATTGTCCAGAAGACTGAAGAGCTTCCTACATCGATTAAACATTGGTAAGAGCAGCTCAGGGAAAGTTTAGAAAGTGAAGGCGTCCAGTGGCTGGCAGGCATTACGGACGAGTGTGGAGTTCGAGCGTAGCTGTTCCTCGTTCGTGCAACTGTTTGGAGAGTCCCAAGCATCAGGCGCATCGTAACTATTGATAAACCATCAAACCTTGATCTTATTCTGGACGAACCTGGAACTCTGTTACTCACTTATACATGGCAAGACTCACTTCTGAATGTCCTGTGTGCTGATGTTGCATGTCGACCAACTGTCAGTTACTCTAGAACCTACGTGAAGTTAACCCAGTTCATAACCTAGTTCGTAACCTAGTTCATAATCCAGTTTATAACCTAGTTCATATCCCAGTTCATAACCCAGTTGATAACCCAATTGATAACTTAGTTCATAACCCAGTTTATAACCTAGTTCATAACCCAGTTCATAACCCAGTTCATAACCTAGTTCATAACCCAGTTCATAACCTAGTTCATAACCTAGTTCATAACCCAGTTCATAACCCAGTTCATAACCTAGTTCATAACCCAGTTCATAACCTGGTTCATAACCTAGTTCATAACCTAGTTCATAACCCAGTTCATAACCTAGTTCATAACCCAGTTCATAACCCAGTTCATAACCCAGTTCATAACATAGTTCATAACCCAGTTCATAACCTAGTTCATAACCCAGTTCATAACCCAATTCATAACCCAGTTCATAACCTGGTTCATAACCCAGTTCATAACCCAGTTCATATCCCAGTTCATAACCCAGTTGATAAGCCAATTGATAACTTAGTTCATAACCCAGTTTATAACCTAGTTCATAACCCAGATCATAACACAGTTCATAACCCAGTTCATAACCTAGTTCATAACCCAGTTCATAACCTAGTTCATAACCCAGTTCATAACCCAGTTCATAACCCAGTTCATAACCCAGTTCATAACATAGTTCATAACCCAGTTCATAACCTAGTTCATAACCCAGTTCATAACCCAGTTCATAACCCAGTTCATAACCTGGTTCATAACCCAGTTCATAACCCAGTTCATAACCTAGTTCATAACCTAGTTCATAACCCAGTTCATAACCCAGTTCATAACCCAGTTCATAACATAGTTCATAACCCAGTTCATAACCTAGTTCATAACCCAGTTCATAACCCAATTCATAACCCAGTTCATAACCTGGTTCATAACCCAGTTCATAACACAGTTCATATCCCAGTTCATAACCCAGTTGATAACCCAATTGATAACTTAGTTCATAACCCAGTTTATAACCTAGTTCATAACCCAGATCATAACCCAGTTCATAACCCAGTTCATAACCTAGTTCATAACCCAGTTCATAACCTAGTTCATAACCCAGTTCATAACCCAGTTCATAACCCAGTTCATAACCTGGTTCATAACCCAGTTCATGACCCAGTTCATAACCTAGTTCATAACCTAGTTCATAACCCAGTTCATAACCTAGTTCATAAACCAGTTCATAACCTGGTTCATAACCCAGTTCATAACCTAGTTCATAACCCAGTTCATAACACAGTTCATAACCCAGTTCATAACCCAGTTCATAACCCAGTTCATAACCTAGTTCATAAACCAGTTCATAACCCAGTTCATAACCCAGTTCATAATCCAGTTCATAACCCAGTTCATAACCTGGTTCATAACCCAGTTCATAACCCAGTTCATAACCCAGTTCATAACCTAGTTCATAACCCAGTTCATAACCCAGTTCATAACCTAGTTCATAACCCAGTTCATAACCTGGTTCATAACCCAGTTCATAACCCAGTTCATAACCCAGTTCATAACCTAGTTCATAACCCAGTTCATAACCCAGTTCATAACCCAGTTCATAATCCAGTTCATAGCCCAGTTCATAACCTGGTTCATAACCCAGTTCATAACCCAGTTCATAACCCAGTTCATAACCTAGTTCATAACCCAGTTCATAACCCAGTTCATAACCTAGTTCATAACCCAGTTCATAACCTAGTTCATAACCCAGTTCATAACCCAGTTCATAACCTAGTTCATAACCCAGTTCATAACCCAGTTCATAACCCAGTTCATAACCTAGTTCATAACCCAGTTCATAACCTGGTTCATAACCCAGTTCATAACCCAGTTCATAACCCAGTTCATAACCTAGTTCATAACCCAGTTCATAACCCAGTTCATAACCTAGTTCATAACCCAGTTCATAACCTAGTTCATAACCCAGTTCATTACCCAGTTCATAACCTGGTTCATAACCCAGTTCATAACCCAGTTCATAACCCAGTTCATAACCTAGTTCATAACCCAGTTCATAACCCAGTTCATAACCTAGTTCATAACCCAGTTCATAACCTAGTTCATAACCCAGTTCGTTTAAATCGGAGAAGTGGAGCAAAGACATCGTGAAGAAAGTCTGTTGAGTGGGTGATACAATAGCGGGAACTCCCTAAATCTGCAGCTTTCCGTGATTGTACTTAATAATCTGTGTATACGAATATTGATTGCTATACGTGCAACTTGTTTCAATCTGAAATCATTTCTGAAGGCAAAGTAATGATAATTAGCTTAGAATATGTTTTTACCAAAGAAAGATTGAATAGATGAGCGACGATCGATGTGAAGAGAGTAACAGGCTATCTTTACGATGAATGTTATTACTTCATGATCTCCTGCTCCACTCGGGATCATTCCAAGGTTTCGTTCGGAGGTGGACGGACCAACTGACCATGACAATTGGTGGAAAAAACTGAGCTGTGGTCCTTCTGGCTACTCCCATGTCTTATAAGGCTTGGTGTTAAATTTCGTATCTGTTTTGATTAGGTTACAATAAACTCAATCTAAAGAAATATGATACTTTTCACTGTGTTAATATAATTCATTACAATATGGATTTTATTCTCAGTAAGCAGAGGATGGCTGTATGGAATTTGATCTTCCAAGTTCTGTTAGCAGGTCGAGAGACATTGGCTCTGGTGGGCATAGTGGGTCAGCACACAAATGGCGACTTCAGTCGACAATAGGAAGCCAGGTCGACCACTGAGGTCGCCCAGAAAACTGCCGAGGCTGTGCGTCCTAACCATCGTGCAGAGAATCAAGCGACAGGCGGCCGAATGTAACCCCCCCCCCAACTCCCACAACAACAACAACAACAACACAACAAGAACCCCACATCATTAACCGCACACACCGTTAATACAGTACTGAGTCAGCTATGCGGTTATGACACAGAGTGTATCAGGAAAGATATTCTATCATTACATGAGAGACGTGAGCTCCCGACCGTAAATGCACTCCTTGAGAAAGTCCAAGAAAATCCCGTAAAGTTTGGAGGACGAGTGTGTAGTAATGATGGGGAACTTGGTTAAGACATGAGGAAGCGTCAAGTGGTCGGTCACTTATATCAGAAAGTAATGACCTAGTGATGGCGTGGAACAGGTAAGTAAGTACCTCAGGTCATTGGGAAACAATAGAAAAATTAGCCCTACCGACCAACAGCCAGAGTAAACCACAGCAAACGTGTGGAACCATGCTGGACTGTGCCTCACGGTGCTACGTACAGTAGGACAGAAAATGAAAACTGGTGCCACGTTACAACATCTGACATGCAGGGCAGAAAGGGGCTTCATCCCAGGGAATTACTCATGTTCACAGTTAAAAGTGACAACAAAGTTGACTATAACTACCTTCTTATAATGAAGGATTCAAATCGTGGCTCAAAGAATAACTTTTTCCTTAATATATATATATATATATATATATATATATATATATATATATATATATATATATATATATATATATATATATATATATATATATATATATATATATATATGATATATTATTCATTTATTTATCTTATTTGGCTTTGTCGCTGTCTCCCGCGTTTGCGAGGTAGCGCAAGGAAACAGACGAAAGAAATGGCCCAACCCACACCCATACACATGTATATACATACGTCCACACACGCAAATATACATACCTATACATCTCAATGTACACATATATATACACACACAGACACATACATATACACCCATGCACACAATTCACACTGTCTGCCTTTATTCATTCCCATCGCCACCTCGCCACGCATGGAATACAATCCCCCTCCCCCCTCATGTATGCGAGGTAGCGCTAGGAAAAGACAACAAAGGCCCCATTCGTTCACACCCAGTCTCTAGCTGTCATGCAATAATGCCCGAAACCACAGCTCCCTTTCCACATCCAGGCCCCACACAACTTTCCATGGTTTACCCCAGACGCTTCACATGCCCTGATTCAATCCACTGACAGCACGTCAACCCCGGTATACCACATTGATCCATTTCACTCTATTCCTTGCACGCCTTTCACCCTCCTGCATATTCAGTCCCCGATCACTCAAAATTTTTTTCACTCCATCTTTCCACCTCCAATTTGGTCTCCCACTTCTTCTCGTTTCCTCCACCTCTGAAACATATATCCTCTTGGACAATCTTTTTTCACTCATTCTCTCCATGTGCCCAAACCATTTGAAAACACCCTCTTCTGCTCTCTCAACCACGCTCTATTTATTTCCACACATCTCTCTTACCCTTACATTACTTACTAGATCAAACTACCTCACACCACAAAATGTCCTCAGACATCTCATTTCCAGCACATCGACCCTCCTGTGCACAACTCTATCTATAGCCCACGCCTCGCAACCATACAACATTGTTGGAACCACTATTCCTTCAAACATACACATTTTTGCTTTCCGAGATAATGTTCTCGACTTCCACACATTCTTCAAGGCTCCCAGGATTTTCGCCCCCTCCCCCACCCTATGATTCACTTCCTCTTCCATGGTTCCATCCGGTGCCAGATCCACTCCCGGATATCTAAAACACTTTACTTCCTCCAGTTTTTCTCCATTCAAACTTACCTCAAAATTGACTTGACCCTCAACCCTACTGTACCTAATAACTTTGCTCTTATTCACATTTACTCTTAACTTTCTTCTTTCACACACTTTACCAAACTCAGTCACTAGCTTCTGCAGTTTCTCACATGAATCAGCCACCAGCGTTGTATCATCAGCGAACAACAACTGACTCACTTCCCAAGCTCTCTCATCCACAACAGACTTCATACTTGCCCCTCTTTCCAAAACTCTTGCATTCACCTCCCTAACAACCCCATCCATAAACAAATTAAACAACCATGGAGACATCACACACCCCTGCCGCAAACCTACATTCACTGAGAACCAATCACTTTCCTCTCTTCCTACACGTACACATGCCTTACATCCTCGATAAAAACTTTTCACTGCTTCTAACAACTTGCCTCCCACACCATATATTCTTAATACCTTCCACAGAGCATCTCTATCAACTCTATCATATGCCTTCTCCAGATCCATAAATGCTACATACAAATCCATTTTCTTTTCTAAGTATTTCTCAAATGCATTCTTCAAAGCAAACACCTGATCCACACATCCTCAACCACTTCTGAAACCACACTGCTCTTCCCCAATCTGATGCTCTGTACATGCCTTCACCCTCTCAATCAATACCCTCCCATATACTTTACCAGGAATACTCAACAAACTTATGCCTCTGTAAATTGAGAACTCACTCTTATCCCCTTTGCCTTTGTACAATGGCACTATGCACGCATTCCGCCAATCCTCAGGCACATCACCATGAGTCATACATACATTAAATAACCTTACCAACCAGTCAACAATACAGTCACCCCCTTTTTTGATAGATTCCACTGCAATACCATCCAAGCCTGCTGCCTTGCCGGCTTTCATCTTCCGCAAAGCTTTTACTACCTCTTCTCTGTTTACCAAATCATTTTCCCCAACCCTCTCACTTTGCACACCACCTCGACCAAAATACCCTATATCTGCCACTCTATCATCAAACACATTCAACAAATCTTCAAAATACTCACCCCCATATTATCCCTCGGGATAGGTGTGAAAGAATACTTCCCACGCATTCCTCACGTGTCGTAGAAGGTGACTAGAGGGGACGGGAGCGGGGGCCAGAAATCCTCCCCTCCTTGTATTTTTACTTTCTAAAAATGGGAAACAGAAGGAGTCACGCGGGGAGTGCTCATCCTCCTCGTAGACTCAAATTAGGGTGTCTAAATGTGTGTGGATGTAACCAAGATGTGAAAAAAGGAGAGATAGGTGGTATGTTTGAGGAAAGGAACCTGGATGTTTTGGCTCTGAGTGAAACGAAGCTCAAGGGTAAAGGGGAAGAGTGGTTTGGGAATGTCTTGGGAGTAAAGTCAGGGGTTAGTGAGAGGACAAGAGCAAGGGAAGGAGTAGCAGTACTCCTGAAACAAGAGT
Organism: Panulirus ornatus; assembly: GCF_036320965.1. Lineage (NCBI taxonomy): Eukaryota > Metazoa > Arthropoda > Malacostraca > Decapoda > Palinuridae > Panulirus > Panulirus ornatus. Next base: position 45,076,069 of record NC_092242.1, on the reverse strand, counting down.
TGTAGGAGTATGTGATAGAATGTAAGAAAGTAAATTCTCCATTAATATGGGTAAAACTGAAATTTGATGGAGAGAGATGTGTGATTATTGGTGCATATGCACCTGGGCATGAGAAGAAAGATCATGAGAGGCAAGTGTTTTGGGAGTAGCTGAATGAGTGTGTTAGTGGTTTTGATGCACGAGACCGGGTTATAGTGATGGGTGATTTGAATGCAAAAGTGAGTAATGTGGCAGTTGGGGGAATAATTGGTATACATGGGGTGTTCAGTGTTGTAAATGGAAATGGTGAAGAGCTTGTAGATTTATGTGCTGAAAAAGGACTGGTGATTGGGAATATCTGGTTTAAAAAGCGAGATATAAATAAGTATACGTATGTAAATAGGAGAGATGGCCAGAGAGCATTATTGGATTACATGTTAATTGACAGGCGCGCGAAAGAGAGACTTTTGGATGTTAATGTGCTGAGAGGTGCAACTGGAGGGATGTCTGATTATTATCTTGTGGAGGGTAAGGTGAAGATTTTAGGGGTTTTCAGAAAAGAAAAAGGAATGTTGGGGTGAAGAGGGTGGTGAGAGTAAGTGAGCTTGGGAAGGAGACTTGTGTGAGGAAGTACCAGGAGAGACTGAGTACAGAATGGAAAAATGTGAGAACAATGGAAGTAAGGGGAGTGGGGGAGGAATGGGATGTATTTAGGGAATCAGAGATGGATTGCGCAAAAGATGCTTCTGGCATGAGAAGCGTGGGAGGTGGGTTGATTAGAAAGGGTAGTGAGTGGTGGGATGAAGAGGTAAGATTATTAGTGAAAGAGAAGAGAGAGGCATTTGGACGATTTTTGCAAGGAAAAAATGCAATTGAGTAGGAGATGTATAAAAGAAAGAGACAGGAGGTCAAGAGAAAGGTGCAAGAGGTGAAAAAGAGTGCAAATGAGAGTTGGGGTGAGAGTGTATCATTAAATTTTAGGGAGAATAAAAAGATGTTCTTTAAGGAGGTAAATAAAGTGCGTAAGACAAGGGAGCAAATGGGAACTTCAGTGAAGGGCGCTAATGGGGAGGTGATAACAAGTAGTGGTGATGTGAGAAGGATATATATATATATATATATATATATATATATATATATATATATATATATATATATATATATATATATATATATATATATATATATATATATATATATATATATATATATATATAGATATATATATATATATATATATATATATATTTTTTTTTTTTTTTTTTTTTTTTATACTTTGTCGCTGTCTCCCGCATTTGCGAGGTAGCGCAAGGAAACAGACGAAAGAAATGGCCCAACCCCCCCCCCCCATACACATGTACATACACACGTCCAGACACGCAAATATACATACCTACACAGCTTTCCATGGTTTACCCCAGACGCTTCACATGCCTTGCTTCAATCCACTGACAGCACGTCAACCCCTGTATACCACATGACTCCAATTTACTCTATTTCTTGCCCTCCTTTCACCCTCCTGCATGTTCAGGCCCCGATCACACAAAATCTTTTTCACTCCATCTTTCCACCTCCAATTTGGTCTCCCTCTTCTCCTCGTTCCCTCCACCTCCGACACATATATCCTCTTGGTCAATCTCTCCTCACTCATTCTCTCCATGTGCCCAAACCATTTCAAAACACCCTCTTCTGCTCTCTCGACCACGCTCTTTTTATTTCCACACATCTCTCTTACCCTTACGTTACTTACTCGATCAAACCACCTCACACCACACATTGTCCTCAAACATCTCATTTCCAGCACATCCATCCTCCTGCGCACATCTCTATCCATAGCCCACGCCTCGCAACCATACAGCATTGTTGGAACCACTATTCCCTCAAACATACCCATTTTTGCTTTCCGAGATAATGTTCTCGACTTCCACACATTTTTCAAGGCTCCCAAAATTTTCGCCCCCTCCCCCACCCTATGATCCACTTCCGCTTCCATGGTTCCATCCGCTGACAGATCCACTCCCAGATATCTAAAACACTTCACTTCCTCCAGTTTTTCTCCATTCAAACTCACCTCCCAATTGACTTGACCCTCACCCCTACTGTACCTAATAACCTTGCTCTTATTCACATTTACTCTCAACTTTCTTCTTCCACACACTTTACCAAACTCAGTCACCAGCTTCTGCAGTTTCTCACATGAATCAGCCACCAGCGCTGTATCATCAGCGAACAACAATTGACTCACTTCCCAAGCTCTCTCATCCCCAACAGACTTCATACTTGCCCCTCTTTCCAGGACTCTTGCATTCACCTCCTTTACAACCCCATCCATAAACAAATTAAACAACCATGGAGACATCACACACCCCTGCCGCAAACCTACATTCACTGAGAACCAATCACTTTCCTCTCTTCCTACACGTACACATGCCTTACATCCTCGATAAAAACTTTTCACTGCTTCTAACAACTTGCCTCCCACACCATATATTCTTAATACCTTCCACAGAGCATCTCTATCAACTCTATCATATGCCTTCTCCAGATCCATAAATGCTACATACAAATCCATTTGCTTTTCTAAGTATTTCTCACATACATTCTTCAAAGCAAACACCTGATCCACACATCCTCTACCACTTCTGAAACCGCACTGCTCTTCCCCAATCTGATGCTCTGTACATGCCTTATATATACATATGCCTTATATATACATATATATATATATATATATATATATATATATATATATATATATATATCACTGCTTCCCTAAATACATCCCATTGCTCCCTCACTCTCCTTACCTCCTTTGTTCTCACCTTTTTCCATTCTGTACTCAGTCTCTCCTGGTACTTCCTCACACAAGTCTCCTTCCCAAGCTCACTTACTCTCACTACTCTCTTCACCCCAACATTCTCTCTTCTTTTCTGAAAACCCCTACAAATCTTCACCTTACCCTCCACAAGATAATGATCAGACAACCCTCCAGTTGCACCTCTCAGCACATTAACATCCAAAAGTCTCTCTTTCGCGCGCCTATCAATTAACACGTAATCCAGTAACGCTCTCTGGCCATCTCTCCTACTTACATACGTATACTTATGTATATCTCGCTTTTTAAACTAGGTATTCCCAATCACCAATACTTTTTCAGCACATTAATCTACAAGCTCTTCACCATTTCCATTTACAACACTGAACACCCCACGTACACCAATTATTCCCTCAACTGCCACATTACTCACCTTTGCATTCAAATCACCCATCACTATAACCCGGTCTTGTGCATCAAAACCACTAACACGCTCATTCAGCTACTCCCAAAACACTTTCCTCTCATGATCTTTCTTTTCATGCCCAGGTGCATATGCACCAATAATCACCAATCTCTCTCCATCAAAAGATGCTTGTGGCATGAGAAGCGTGGGATGTGGGTTGATTAGAAAGGGTATTGAGTGGTGGGATGAAGAAGTAAGATTACTAGTTAAAGAGAAGAGAGAGGCATTTGGACGATTTTTGCAGGGAAACAATGCAAATGAGTGGGAGATTTATAAAAGAAAGGTGCAAGAGGTGAAAAAGAGGGCAAATGAGAGTTGGGGTGAGAGAGTATAATTAAATTTTAGGGAGAATAAAAAGATGTTTTGAAAGGAGGTATATAAAGTGCGTAAGACAAGGGAGCAAATGGGAACTTCAGTGAAGGGGGCTAATGGGGATGTGATAACAAGTAGTGGTGATGTGAGAAGGAGATGGAGTGAGTATTTTGAAGATTTGTTGAATGTGTTTGATGATAGAGTGGCCGATATAGAGTGTTTTGGTCGAGGTGGTGTGCAAAGTGCGAGGGTTAGGGAAAATGATTTGGTAAACAGAGAAGAGGTAGTAAAAGCTTTGCGGAAGATGAAAGCCGGCAAGGCAGCAGGTTTGGATGGTATTGCAGTGGAATTTATCAAAAAAGGGATGACTGTATTGTTGACTGGTTGGTAAGGTTATTTAATGTATGTATGATTCATGGTGAGGTGCCTGAGGATTGGCGGAATGTTTGCATAGTGCCATTATACAAAGGCCAAGGGGATAAGAGTGAGTGCTCAAATTACAGTGGTATAACTTTATTGAGTATTCCTGGTAAATTGTATGGGAGGGTATTGATTGAGAGGGTGAAGGCATGTACAGATTATCAGATTGGGGAAGAGCAGTGTGGTTTCAGAAGTGGTAGAAGCTGTGTGGATCAGGTGTTTGCCTTCAAGAATGTATGTGAGAAATGCTTAGAAAAGCAAATGGATTTGTATGTAGCATTTATGGATCTGGAGAAGGCATATGATAGAGTTGATAGAGATGCTCTGTGTAAGGTATTAAGAATATATGGTGTGGGAGGCAAGTTGTTAGAAGCAGTGAAAAGTTTTTATCGAGGATGTAAGGCATGTGTACGTGTAGGAAGAGAGGAAAGTGATTGGTTCTCAGTGAATGTAGGTTTGCGGCAGGGGTGTGTGATGTCTCCATGGTGGTTTAAGTTGTTTATGGATGGGGTTATTAGGGAGGTGAATGCAATAGTTTTGGAAAGAGGGGCAAGTATGCAGTCTGTTGTGGATGAGAGAGCTTGGGAAGTGAGTCAGCTGTTGTTCGCTGATGATACAACGCTGGTGCAGCGCTGGTTCATGTGAGAAACTGCAGAAGCTGGTGACTGAGTTTGGTAAAGTGTGTGAAAGAAGAAAGTTAAGAGTAAATGTGAATAAGAGCAAAGTTATTAGGTACAGTAGGGTTGAGGGTCAAGTCAATTTTGAGGTAAGTTTGAATGGAGAAAAACTGGAGGAAGTAAAGTGTTTTAGATATCTGGGAGTGGATCTGGCAGCAGATGGAACCATGGCAGCGGAAGTGAATCATAAGGTGGGGGAGGGGGCGAGAATTCTGGGAGCCTTGAAGAATGTTTGGAAGTCGAGAACATTATCTCGGAAAGCAAAAATGGGTATGTTTGAAGGAAGAGTGGTTCCAACAATGTTGTATGGCTGCGAGGCGTGGGCTATGGATAGAGTTGTGCGCAGGAGGGTGGATGTGCCGGAAATGAGATGTTTGAGGACAATACGTGGTGTGAGGTGGTTTGATCGCGTAAGTAATGTAAGGGTAAGAGAGATGTGTGGAAATAAAAAGAGTGCGGTTGAGAGAGCAGAGGAGGGTATTTTGAAATGGTTTGGTCACATGGACAGGATGAGTGAGGAAAGATTGACCAAGAGGATATATGTGTCAGAGGTGGAGGAAACGATAAGTGGGAGACCAAATTGGAGGTGGAAAGATGGAGTGAGAAAGATTTTGAGTGATCGGGGCCTGAACATGCAGGAGGGTGAAAGGCGTGTAAGGAATAGAGTGAATTGGAACGATGTGGTATACCGGGGTCGACGTGCTGGCAATGGATTGAACCAGGGCTTGTGAAGCATCTGGTGTAGACCATGGAAAATTCTGTGGGGCCTGGATGTGGAAAGGGAGCTGTGGTTTCGGTGCATTATTACATGACAGCTAGAGACTGTGTGTGAACGAATGGGGCCTTTGTTGTCTTTTCCTAGCGCTACCTCGCACACATGAGGGGGGAGGGGGATGGTATTCCATGTGTGGCGAGGTGGCGATAGGAATGAATAAAGGAAGACAGTATGAATTATGTACATGTGTATATATGTATATGTCTGTGTCTGTATATATATGTGTACATTGAGATGTATATGTATGTATATTTGTGTGTGTGGACGTGTATGTATATGCATCTGTATGTGGGTGGGCTGGGCCACTCTTTCGTCTGTTTCCTTGCGCTACCTCGCTAATATATATATATATATATATATATATATATATATATATATATATATATATATATATATATATATATATATATATATATATATATATATATATATACAAATCTTCACCTTAGCCTCCACAAGATAATGATCAGACATCCCTCCAGTTGCACCTCTCAGCACATTAACATCCAAAATTCTCTCTTTCGCACGCCTGTCAATTAACACTTAATCCAATAACGCTCTCTGGCCATCTCTCGTACTTACATAAGTATACTTATGTATATCTCGCTTTTTAAACCAGGTATTCCCAATCATCAGTCCTTTTTCAGCACATAAATCTACAAGCTCTTCACCATTTCCATTTACAACACTGAACACCCCATGTATACCAATTATTCCCTCAACTGCCACATTACTCACCTTTGCATTCAAATCACCCATCACTATAACCCGGTCTCGTGCAACAAAACCACTAACACACTCATTCAGCTGCTCCCAAAACACTTGCCTCTCTTGATCTTTCTTCTCATGCCCAGGTGCATAAGCACCAATAATCACCCACCTCTCTCCATCAACTTTCAGTTTTACCCATATTAATCGAGAATTTACTTTCTTACACTCTATCACATACTCCCACAACTCCTGTTTCAGGAGTATTGCTACTCCTTGCCTTGCTCTTTTCCTCTCACTAACCCCTGACTTTACTCCCAAGACATTCCCAAACCACTCTTCCCCTTTACCCTTGAGCTTCGTTTCACTCAGAGCCAAAACATCCAGGTTCCTTTCCTCAAACATACTACCTATCTCTCCTTTTTTCACATCTTGGTTACATCCACACACATTTAGGCACCCCACTCTGAGCCTTCGAGGAGGATGAGTACTCCCCGCATGACTCCTTCTTCTGTTTCCCATTTTAGAAAGTTAATACAAGGAGGGGAGGATTTCTGGCCCCCCGCTCCCGTCCCCTCTAGTCGCTTTCTACGACACGCGAGGAATACGTGGGAAGTATTCTTTCACCCCTATCCCCAGGGATAATATACATATATATATACATATACACATACACACACATACATATACATACGCACATACACAGACACACACATACATATATATACATATGAAAAATGTAAGAAACAATTTAGGAAACTGAAACTTCTAGCTTGAAATGAATGAAAAAAATGAATGTCACATAATGGTTCAACCTCTGGCTATGGAAAAAAGGAAATGTATAATTCATTTACACAAACGTCAATAGCAGTTCTCATCAATTTAACCACTGTATCAATAGGCTTCAATGTCTAAGCTACATTTTTCTCCAATTTCACTATTTTCCTTCACATTTTCAATTGTATCTGAAGGTTCTACTTCAAGAGTGATTTTCAGAAAAGAAGAGTGAATGTTTGGGTGAAGAGGGTGGTGAGAGTAAGTGAGCTTGAGAAGGAGACCTGTGTGAGGAAGTACCAGGAGAGACTGAGTACAGAATGGAAAAAGGTGAGAACAATGGAAGTAAGGGGAGTGGGGGAGGAATGGGATGTATTTAGGGAATCAGTGATGGATTGCGCAAAAGATGCTTGTGGCATGAGAAGAGTGGGAGGTGGGTTGATTAGAAAGGGTAGTGAGTGGTGGGATGAAGAAGTAAGAGTATTAGTGAAAGAGAAGAGAGAGGCATTTGGACGATTTTTGCAGGGAAAAAATGCAATTGAGTGGGAGATGTATAAAAGAAAGAGACAGGAGGTCAAGAGAAAGGTGCAAGAGGTGAAAAAAAGGGCAAATGAGAGATGGGGTGAGAGAGTATCATTAAATTTTAGGGAGAATAAAAAGATGTTCTGGAAGGAGGTAAATAAAGTGCGTAAGACAAGGGAGCAAATGGGAACTTCAGTGAAGGGCGCAAATGGGGAGGTGATAACAAGTAGTGGTGATGTGAGAAGGAGATGGAGTGAGTATTTCGAAGGTTTGTTGAATGTGTTTGATGATAGAGTGGCAGATATAGGGTGTTTTGGTCGAGGTGGTGTGCAAAGTGAGAGGGTTAGGGAAAATGATTTGGTAAACAGAGAAGAGGTAGTGAAAACTTTGCGGAAGATGAAAGCCGGCAAGGCAGCAGGTTTGGATGGTATTGCAGTGGAATTTATTAAAAAAGGGGGTGACTGTATTGTTGACTGGTTGGTAAGGTTATTTAATGTATGTATGACTCATGGTGAGGTGCCTGAGGATTGGCGGAATTCGTGCATAGTGCCATTGTACAAAGGCAAAGGGGATAAGAGTGAGTGCTCAAATTACAGAGGTATAAGTTTGTTGAGTATTCCTGGTAAATTATATGGGAGGGTATTAATTGAGAGGGTGAAGGCATGTACAGAGCATCAGATTGGGGAAGAGCAGTGTGGTTTCAGAAGTGGTAGAGGATGTGTGGATCAGGTGTTTGCTTTCAAGAATGTATGTGAGAAATACTTAGAAAAGCAAATGGATTTGTATGTAGCATTCATGGATCTGGAGAAGGCATATGATAGAGTTGATAGAGATGCTCTGTGGAAGGTATTAAGAATATATGGTCTGGGAGGAAAGTTGTTAGAAGCAGTGAAAAGTTTTTATCGAGGATGTAAGGCATGTGTACGTGTAGGAAGAGAGGAAAGTGATTGGTTCTCAGTGAATGTAGGTTTGCGGCAGGGGTGTGTGATGTCTCCATGGTTGTTTAATTTGTTTATGGATGGGGTTGTTAGGGAGGTAAATGCAAGAGTTTTGGAAAGAGGGGCAAGTATGAAGTCTGTTGGGGAAGAGAGAGCTTGGGAAGTGAGTCAGTTGTTGTTCGCTGATGACACAGCGCTGGTGGCTGATTCATGTGTGAAACTGCAGAAGCTGGTGACTGAGTTTGGTAAAGTGTGTGGAAGAAGAAAGTTAAGAGTAAATGTGAATAAGAGCAAGGTTATTAGGTACAGTAGGGTTGAGGGTCAAGTCAATTGGGAGGTGAGTTTGAATGGAGAAAAACTCGAGGAAGTTAAGTGTTTTAGATATCTGGGAGTGGATCTGGCAGCGGATGGAACCATGGAAGCGGAAGTGGATCATAAGGTGGGGGAGGGGGCGAAAAATCTGGGGGCCTTGAAGAATGTGTGGAAGTCGAGAACATTATCTCGGAAAGCAAAAATGAGTATGTTTGAAGGAATAGTGGTTCCAACAATGTTGTATGGTTGCGAGGCGTGGGCTATGGATAGAGTTGTGCGCAGGAGGATGGATGTGCTGGAAATGAGATGTTTGAGGACAATATGTGGTGTGAGGTGGTTTGATCGAGTGAGTAACGTAAGGGTAAGAGAGATGTGTGGAAATAAAAAGAGCGTGGTTGAGAGAGCAGAAGAGGGTGTTTTGAAGTGGTTTGGGCACATGGAGAGGATGAGTGAGGAAAGATTGACCAAGAGGATATATGTGTCGGAGGTGGAGGGAACAAGGAGAAGAGGGAGACCAAATTGGAGGTGGAAAGATGGAGTGAAAAAGATTTTGTGTGATCGGGGCCTGAACATGCAGGAGGGTGAAAGGAGGGCAAGGAATAGAGTGAATTGGAGCGATGTGGTATACCGGGGCTGACGTGCTGTCAGTGGATTGAATCAAGGCATGTGAAGCGTCTGGGTAAACCATGGAAAGCTGTGTAGGTATGTATATTTGCGTGTGTGGACGTATGTATATACATGTGTATGGGGGGGGGGGGGGTTGGGCCATTTCTTTCGTCTGTTTCCTTGCGCTACCTCGCAAACGCGGGAGACAGCGAGAAAATATAAAAAAAAAAAAAAAAAATATATATATGTATATATATATATATATAGTTTTTTTTTTTTTTTTTTTTGCTGTGCCGCTGTCTCCCGCGTTTGCGAGGTAGCGCAAGGAAACAGACGAAAGAAATGGCCCAACCCACCCCCATACATATGTATATACATACGTCCACACACGCAAATATACATACCGACACAGCTTTCCATGGTTTACCCCAGACGCTTCACATGCCTTGATTCAATCCACTGACAGCACGTCAACCCCGGTATACCACATCGCTCCAATTCACTCTATTCCTTGCCCTCCTTTCACCCTCCTGCATGTTCAGGCCCCGATCACACAAAATCTTTTTCACTCCATCTTTCCACCTCTAATTTGGTCTCCCTTTTCTCCTCGTTCCCTCCACCTCCGACACATATATCCTCTTGGTCAATCTTTCCTCACTCATTCTCTCCATGTGCCCAAACCATTTCAAAACACCCTTTTCTGCTCTCTCAACCACGCTCTTTTTATTTCCACACATCTCTCTTACCCTTTCGTTACTTACTCGATCAAACCAAATCACACCACACATTGTCCTCAAACATCTCATTTCCAGCACATCCATCCTCCTGCGCACAACTATCCATAGTCCACGCCTCGCAACCATACAACATTGTTGGAACCACTATTCCTTCAAACATACCCATTTTTGCTTTCCGAGATAATGTTCTCGACTTCCACACATTCTTCAAGGCTCCCAGAATTTTCACCCCCTCCCCCAACCTATGATCCACTTCCGCTTCCATGGTTCCATCCGCTGCCAGATCCACTCCCAGATATTTAAAACACTTCACTTCCTCCAGTTTTTCTCCATTCAAACTCACCTCCCAATTGACTTGACCCTCAACCCTACTGTACCTAATAACCTTGCTCTTATTCACATTTACTCTTAACTTTCTTCTTTCACATACTTTACCAAACTCAGTCACCAGCTTCTGCAGTTTCTCACATGAATCAGCCACCAGCTTCTGCAGTTTCTCACATGAATCAGCCACCAGCGCTGTATCATCAGCGAACAACAACTGACTCACTTCCCAAGCTCTCTCATCCCCAATAGACTTCATACTTGCCACTCTTTCCAAAACTCTTGCATTCACCTCCCTAACAACCCCATCCATAAACAAATTAAACAACCATGGAGACATCACACACCCCTGCCGCAAACCTACATTCACTGAGAACCAATCACTTTCCTCTCTTTCTACACGTACACATGCCTTACATCCTCGATAAAAACTTTTCACTGCTTCTAACAACTTGCCTCCCACACCATATATTCTTGATACCTTCCACAGAGCATCTCTATCAACTCTATCATATGCCTTCTCCTGATCCATAAATGCTACATACAAATCCATTTGCTTTTCTAAGTATTTCTCACATACATTCTTCAAAGCAAACACCTGATCCACACATCCTCTACCACTTCTGAAACCACCCTGCTCTTCCCCAATCTGATGCTCTGTACATGCCTTCACCCTCTCAATCAATACCCTCCCATACAATTTACCAGGAATATATATATATATATATATATATATATATATATATATATATATATATATATATATATATATATATATATATATATATATATAGTTTTTATCGAGGATGTAAGGCATGTGTACGTGTAGGAAGAGAGGAAAGTGTTTGGTTCTCAGTGAATGTAGGTTTGCGGCAGGGGTGTGTGATGTCTCCATGGTTGTTTAATTTGTTTATGGATGGGGTTGTTAGGGAGGTGAATGCAAGAGTTTTGGAAAGAGGGGCAAGTATGAAGTCTGTTGGGGATGAGAGAGCTTGGGAAGTGAGTCAGTTGTTGTTCGCTGATGATACAGCGCTGGTGGCTGATTCATGTGAGAAACTGCAGAAGCTGGTGACTGAGTTTGGTAAAGTGTGTGAAAGAAGAAAGTTAAGAGTAAATGTGAGTAAGAGCAAGGTTATTAGGTACAGTAGGGTTGAGGGTCAAATCAATTGGGTGGTGAGTTTGAATGGAGAAAAACTGGAGGAAGTGAAGTGTTTAAGATATCTTTGAGTGGATCTGGCAGCGGATGGAACCATGGAAGCGGAAGTGGATCATAGGGTGGGGGAGGGGGCGAAAATTCTGGGGGCCTTGAAGAATGTGTGGAAGTCGAGAACATTATCTCGGAAAGCAAAAATGGGTATGTTTGAAGGAATAGTAGTTCCAACAATGTTGTATGGTTGCGAGGCGTGGGTTATGGATAGAGTTGTGCGCAGGAGGATGGATGTGCTGGAAATGAGATGTTTGAGGACAATGTGTGGTGTGAGGTGGTTTGATCGAGTAAGTAACGTAAGGGTAAGAGAGATGTGTGGAAATAAAAAGAGCGTGGTTGAGAGAGCAGAAGAGGGTGTTTTGAAATGGTTTGGGCACATGGAGAGAATGAGTGAGGAAAGATTGACCAAGAGGATATATGTGTCGGAGGTGGAGGGAACGAGGAGAAGAGGGAGACCAAATTGGAGGTGGAAAGATGGAGTGAAAAAGATTTTGTGTGATCTGGGCCTGAACATGCAGGAGGGCGAAAGGAGGGCAAGGAATAGAGTGAATTGGAGCGATGTGGTATACCGGGGTTGACGTGCTGTCAGTGGATTGAATCAGGGCATGTGAAGCGTCTGGGGTAAACCATGGAAAGCTGTGTGGGTATGTTTATTTGCGTGTGTGGACGTATGTATATACATGTGTATGGGGGTGGGTTGGGCCATTTCTTTCGTCTGTTTCCTTGCGCTACCTCGCAAACGCGGGAGACAGCGACAAAGCAAAAAAAAAAAAAAAAAATATATATATATATATATATATATATATATATATATATATATATATATATATATATATATATATATATATATATATATATATATATATATATATATACATATCCTAAACTAAAGCAGGTACTCATTTTATTGATGAACCCGTAAGGGTGCATGAACAACTGGTTTGACTGTCAACCGACTTCCATAACCAGGTTTCGAGCCTATGTGCTCGATCCAAGGTTTTTAATGACAATGATGATGCCCCACATCTCACAAAAATTGGAAACAGAGTTTTAAGAAGCCGCCATAGGAAATCTGAGATGATAGAATGGCTATCTTCAAATAACACCACACTCGATCCATCTCCAACGAAGCCTCGACTGTTACAGATAGCAAATTTCTTTGTTTCTTCCACCTCTGACACATATGTTCTCTTTGCCCAATCTTTCCTCACTCATTTTCTCCATGTGACCAAACCATTTCAATACACCCTCTACTGCTCTCTAAACTACACTACTTCTATTACTATACCCCTTTCTTATCTCTTTATTGCTCGATCAAACCACCTCACACTACATATTGTCCTCAAATAATTTCATTTCCAGCGCCCACCTCCGCACTTCCTCGTATGTAACCTCGCATCTCTACAACAATGTTGGGATTGCTATACATTCAAACATACTCATTTTTGCCATCACAGATAACGACCTCTTTTTCCACATGTTCCTCAATGCTCCCAGAACCTTCGCCCTATCACCTACCCTTGTTCTTATCAATTTACTTTCAACTTCCTCCCTTCACAAAATCTTCCAAACTCAGTCATCAACTTCTGCAATATCTCACACAAATCTGCCACCAGTGTTATGTCATCAGCAAACAACAGCTAACTCACCTTCCAGGCCCCACTCATCCTCTGAAGACTGCATATTCGCCCCTCTTGCCAAGACTCTTGCATTTCCCTCCCTCACAATCCCATCCATAAACAAATTAAACAGCCTTGGTGACATCACACGCACATGACGCAGATCGACCTTCACTGGGAACTACTTACTCTTCTCTCTTCCTACTCGTACACATGCCCTACATCCTTGGTAAAAACTTCTCTGTCTCTAGCAGTGTTCCTCCCACACCATAAATTCTTAACACCCCCACAAGGCATATACGGTATATCACTTTACTATTATTTCTCCAGATCCACAAATACCGCATACAGATCCTTCTGTTTCTCTAAGTATTTCTCACACACATCCTTTAAAGCAAACACTTGACTCAGACATCCTATTCCACTTCTGAAACCACACTGTTCCTTTCAAGTCTGATGCTCTGTAAGTACCCGCACCCTCTCAATCTCTACCTTCCTATACAACTTATCAGGTACACAACAAATTTATACCTTATACTTATACGCTTGCTTTTACACAGTGGGACTAATATACGCAGCCCTCCAATTCTTTGGCACCTCACCATGATCCACACACAATGAAAATCTCAACTAACCAATCAATAACACAGTCACCCCATTATCTAGATAATTCAACTACAATACTTTCCAGTCCAGCTGTCCTGCCACATTTTGTATTGTGTAAGGCTTTCACTGCCTCTCCTCTTTTCACTAAACACTCTCCATGATTCTCTCACCGCACACTACCTCAACCAGAGTTGAAATACTTAAGATACAGCAATCTTATTTACAATCACGAATTCCTACCAAAGTTTTTTCTTTCATAACGAAGGAATAAGACTTGCACAGGAAAAAATCTTAACTGTGATCTCGGTTTAGTTCATGTTACGCAAATAGATCAGATATAACGTTGTAAAAAAAAAGAAAAAAAAAGAAAAAAATGAAAACAAAATTATGTTCAGAATTCGAGACAAGATCAACAACAAAAATGTAATCAGCCAACCGATGATAAAAAAAGGCCGTCTGGAGAAGCATAAAGAGAAATCTCTGGAGAAGAAAAAAAGCCAATTTCGTGGGTCTGGCAATTAAAGGCCAAATTAGCTATTTTACTTAGGTACTTGGCAGGGGGATGGCTTTTGGGAGACCGATAAATTGGAATTTCAGCCCAGCCAGCAACAACTGTGCCATGTTATATGTCGTACTGTCACCTGAACCGTAATATTTACTAAAGTGGTAAAGCCTTTATGTTTTCTTTGGTAATTATTATACTGGCCTATGTTGTTATACGCAAAATCAGAATAACATACCGAACGTAAGGAACATGAATGTACAGAATCTGGATCAGTTAGTTCCAAGACTTTTAAAAGTTAAACTGAACCTAGTCACATACCGTACACGAATGTGTGACAAACCATATGTGGCTGTGACAAGCCATATAGTAATCTGTGACAAACATTACACTAGTTTACCAGACAAGGCAAAGAAATGTAGAAAATGGAATTATGATGGAGTTTGAACGTACTATAGAAAAAGGAGCTAAATTTATGGGACACTAAGATAGACTTGAATGAGACAATGGGTTTGACACCTATCTGATAAATAAATTCGTTTTTCATTTTGTTATATCTCGGTGGATAAAACAGCTTGTAGTGTTAGACATGGGGGTGGGGGCGTAGGTTGGACTGTGAGAGCCTACAACCCTCTCGTACGGGGTGAAATCTTGAAAAAATTTGTTTGCCTTAATCAAAGGACTTTTAGTAAATATAACCAAGTCAGTAAAAGTAAGGAAATGTGCTACACACCTACAACAACCTTTTTGTAGGAATGCTAAGGAAAACCTTCATTATTGTTATTGGTGTGCAATATCTTCAATGTCTACATGTATATTTGAAAGTGAATTACGATTTGACAGAGTATCAACTTACCAGTAAAATCGTCCAACTAACCCTAAATTGAACAAGATATTTACCATATTCGTCCTTGCACTCCTTTCGATGTAAGCTGATAAAGTGCACCCACACTGGTCTGGGTTTCTGAAGAATTATTCGGATATAAGAGTTAACCAGTTCTTCTTGAATATCCGAATCAAGAGATCTGATGATGTGACGTTATCTATGATGAGCAGCACAAAATCTACGTGTAAATCAAAGCTTTTCCTGAACCTTTGGCTGGCTTAGGGTTAGCAGACTTTTGTGCAGACACATCAATATTCTAAACAAATGGCCGCATCAATACTACAAATTTTGTGTGTGAAGGCAGGCACGGCTGTCCTGTGTCTTCACAACTCACACGAGAGATAACGCTTCAGTTAATCTTATTGCCTGAGGTAACTCGGGTCTTGTTGTACATACGTACTGACACCAGAATGAGCCACGGTTGAGAGCCAGATAAAGCCTGACTGATTCTGGTAGCGAGAACATTGAAGTGAGGTAATGGTAGGGACGTCATCCGGACTTCATGTGACTTCCTCAAAAGGGCCGTCATAATGTACGCGAGTGTTTGCTGGTGCGCCAACACACGAAGCCCAGAGCTGTGTATGGTCAACAGCTGCTTAATCCTTGTAAGGCTTTAACATTATCATGATACTGATATCCTTCTTATACGCATTCAGCAGTTGACGAGAAACCTATAGAGTCAAGGTCTCAAGCAACACCTGCTCCGACATATTCATGCTTTCTTAACGTGTATAGTGAACTAGACATGCTTCGTCCCTGGAGCATAGTATAGTGGTGTAGACATGTTCCTTCCTGGAGCAGAGTATAATGGTGGCCGGGTACTGGAGCATAGTACATATAGTGGGTAGACATAACTCGCCCTGGAGCATAGCATAGTGGTGTAGACATGCCCCATTCTGGAGCACTGTATAGTGGGTAGTCATGCTCCGTCCTGGAGCATAGTATAGTGGTGTAGACATGCTCCGTCCTGGAGCAGAGTATAGTTGTGGAAGGCTCCTGGAGCATAGTATAGTGGACAGACATGCCTCGTCCTGGAGCATAGTATAGGGTGGTAGACATGCCACATCCTGGAGCATAGTACAATGGTGTAGACATGCCACGTCCTGGACCATACTATAGTGGTGTAGAAATGCTCTGTCCTGGAGTATAGTATAGTGGTGTATACATGTCCTAGAGCATACTGTAGTGGTGTAGACATGCTCCGTCCTGGAACATAGTATAGAAGGTAGACATTTCCCATCCTGAAGCATAGTATAGTGGTGTAGATATGCTCCGTCAAGGAGCATAGTATGGTGGTGTAGATATGCTCCGTCCTGGAGCATAGTAAAGTGGTATAGTCATGCTCCATCCTGGAGCATAGTATAGTAGGTAGACATTCCCTATCCTGGAGCATAGTATAGTGATGTGGACATGCTCCGTCTTGGAGCATAGTATGGTGGTGTAGACATGCTCCGTCCTGGAGCATAGCATAGTGGTGTAAACATGCTCCATCCTGGAGCATGGTATAGTGGTGTAGGCGTGATCTGCCTCGGAGCATAGTATAGTCGGTAGATATTCCTTATCCTGGAGCATAGCATAGTGGTGTAAACATGCTCCATCCTGGAGCATGGTATAGTGGTGTAGGCGTGATCTGCCTCGGAGCATAGTATAGTCGGTAGATATTCCTTATCCTGGAGCATAGCATAGTGGTGTAAACATGCTCCATCCTGGAGCATGGTATAGTGGTGTAGGCGTGATCCGCCTTGGAGCATAGTATAGTCGGTAGATATTCCTTATCCTGGAGCATAGTATAGTGGTGTAGACAAGCCTCATCCTGAAGCATAATATGGTGGTGTAACATGATCCGTCCTGGAGCATAGTGTAGTGGGTAGACATTCCCCATCCTGGAGCATAGTATAGTGGTGTAGATGTGATCCGTTTTGGAGCATAGTATAGCGGGTAGACATTCCCCATCCTGGAGCATATTATGGTGGTGTAGACATGACAAGTCCTGGAGCAAATGCCTCCGTCCTGGGGCATAGTATTGTGGTGTAGACATGCTCCGTCCTGGAGCATGATATAGTGGTGTAGACATGCCACATCCTGGGGGTAGTATAGCGGTGTACACATGCTCCGTCCTGAGACATAGTATAGTGATGTAGACATAATCCGTCCTGTAACATACTATAGTGGTGTAGACATGCTCCGTCCTGGAGCATAGTATAGTGATGTAGACATGCCGCGTCCTGGAGCACGGTAAAGTGACGTAGACATGCCCCCGTCCTGGAGCATAGTATAGTGATGTAGACATGCCACGTCTTGGAGCATACTAGAGTGGTGTAGGTATGCTCCGTCCTGGGACATAGTATAATGATGTAGATATGCCCCGTCCTGAAGCATAGTATAGTGGTGTAGACATGCCACGTCCTAGAGCATAGTATATTGGTGAAGACATGCCGCGTCCTGGAGCATACTATAGTGGTGTAGACATGCTCCGTCCTGGGGCATAGTATAATGATGTAGACATGATGTAGGTATGCTCCGTCCTGAAGCATAATATAGTATTGTAGACATGCCGCGTCCTGGAGCATACTATAGTGGTGTAGACATGCTCCGTCCTGGGGCATAGTATAGTGATTTAGACATAATGTAGGTATGCTCCGTCCTTAAGCATAATATAGCATTGTAGACATGCCGCGTCCTGGAGCATAGTATAGAGGTGTAGACATGGTCCGTCCTGGAGCATGGTATAGTGATGTAGACATGCTCCGTCCTGGGGCATAGTATAGTGATTTAGACATGATGTAGGTATGCTCCGTCCTGAAGCATAATATAGTATTGTAGACATGCCACGTCCTAGAGCATAGTATAGAGGTGTAGACATGCTCCGTCCTGGAGCATAGTATAGTGATGTTGACATGCTCCGCCCTGGAGCAGGGCATCGTTCTGCTGATATGAACTGTACTGGAGTAATGTTATAGCCTTGAACAACCATCCACAGTAGACCCGAACGAGCACTGCAGCATGAACCAGTGACCAGCATTGTCAGTAATGTAGTTAACTTCTCAGCAAATGAATTGTCTCTGATCCTTGATCCCTGTACTTCTGCCGCATTTGTGTGGGTAAAATATAGCCCTCAGATTACTTAAGGATGTGACATGTGGATAATCTGGACCAGCGTCAGGTTGAGTGTGGTGAAGATAATGTCAGCATTGGTCTCTACCATGCTGTGTGTGGTGAAGATACTGTCGGCATTGGTCTCTTCCATGCTGTGTGTGGTGAAGATACTGTCAGCATTGGTCTCTACCATCCTGAGTGTAGGGAAGATAGGGTCAGTATTGGCATCTACCGTGCTGTGTGTGGTGAAGATACTGTCAACATTAGTGTCTCTACTATGCTATATGAGGGGAAGATACTGTCAGCAGTGGTCTCTACCAGGCTGTGAGTGGTGAAGATCCTGTCAGCATTTGTCTCTACCATGCTACGTGTGATGAAGATACTGTCAGCATTGGTCTCTACCATGCCGTGTGTGGTGAAGATAGTGTCAGCATTAGTCTCTACCATGCTGTGTGTGGGGAAGATACTGTAAGCATTGGTCTCTATCCTGTTGTGTGTGGTGAAGATAATGATAGCATTGGTCTCTACCATGCTGTGTATGGTGAAGATACTATCGGCATTGGTCTCTTCCATGCTGTGTGTGGTGAAGATACTTTCAACATTAGTCTCTACCATGCTGTTTGCAGGGAAGATACTGTCAGGATTAGTCTCTACCATGCTATTTCTGGTGAAGATCCGGCCAGCATTGGTTTCTACCATGCTGTGTGTGGTGAAAATAATGTCAACATTGGTCTCTACCATGCTGTGTGCGGTGAACATACTGTTAGCATTGGTTTATACCATGCTGTATGTGGGGAAGGTACTGTCAGCGTTTGTCTCTACCCTGCTGTGTGTGGTGATGATACTGTCAGCATTGGTCTATACCATGCTGTGTGTGGTGAAGACACTTTCAGCATTAGTCTCTACCATGCTGTGTGTGAGTGGGGGGAAGCTATTGTTAACATTGTTCTCTACCATGCTTTATGTGGTGAAGATACTGTCACCATTTGTCTCTACCATGCTGTTTCTGTTGAAGATACTGACAGCATTATTCTTTACCATGCTGCGTGTGGTGAAGTTACTATCAGCATTGGTCTCTACCATGCCGTGTGGGGTGAAGATACTGTCAGAATTGGTCTCTACCATGTTGTGTGTAGGGAAGACTTTGTCAGAATTGGTCTCTACAATGTTGTGTGTGGTGAAGGTACTGTCAGCATTGGACTCTACCGTGCTGTGTGTTGTGAAGATATTGCCAGTATTAATCTCTAGCATGCTATGTGTAGTGAAGATACGGTCAGCATTAGTCTCTATCTTGTTGTGTGGGGTGAAGATACTGTCAGCATAGGTCTTTACCATACTGTGTGTGTTAAGGATACTGTCAGCATTGGCCTCTACCATGGTGATTGTGCTGAAGATATTGTCAATATGGGTCTCTATCTTGCTGAATGTAGTGAAAATACTATCACCATTGTTCTCTACCATGCTGCGTGTAGGGAAGATACTGTCAGCATTGGTATATACCGTGCTGAGTATGGGGAAGATACAGTCAGCATTGGTCTCTACCATGCTGTGTGTGGGCAAGACTCTTATAGCGTTGGTCTCTACCATGTTGTGTGTGGGGAAGATACTGTCAGCATTGGTCTCTACCATGCTGTATGTGTGAAGATATTGTCAGTATTGGTCACTACCATGCCCTGTGTAGTGAAGATACTGTCAGCATTGGTCTATACCATGCTATGTATGGTGAAGATATTGTCAGTATTAGCCTCTACCATGCTATGTGGTGAAGATACTGTCAGCTTTGGTCTCTACCTCTCTAAATGTGATGAAGGTACTGTCAGTATTGGTCTTTATCTTGCTGTGTGTGGGGAAGATATTGTCAGCATTGATCTCTACGATGCTGTATATGGGGAAGATACTGCAAGCATTGGTCTCTACCATGCTCTGTTTGTAAAGATACTGTCAGCATTTGTCTCTACCGTGCTGTGTGTGGTGAAGATATTGTCAGTATTGGTCTCTACAGTGCCCGATGTGGTGGAAATACTGTCAGCATTGCTCTCTACCATGCCGTGTGTGGTGAAGATATTGCCAGTATTGGTCATTACCATGCTGTATGTGATGAGGATACTGTCAGCATTCGTCTCTACGTTGCTGTGTGTTGTCAAGATACTGTCAGCATTGGTTCCTACCATGCTTTGTGTAGGAAAGATGCTCAGCATTGGTCTCTACCTCGCTGTCTGTGGAGAAATAATATCAGCATTGGTCTTTAGCATGCTGTGTGTGTTAAAGATACTGACAGTATTGGTCTCTACCATGCTATATGTGGGAAAGGTACTGTCAGCATTGTTCTCTACCATGCTGTGTGTGGTGAAAATATTGTCATTATTGGTCTCTACCATGCCCTATGTGGTGAAGACACTGTCTTCATTGGTCTCTACCATGCTTTGTGTGGTGAAGATATTGTCAGTATTGGTCTCTGCCATGCTTTGTGTGGTGAAGATACTGTCAACATTCGTCTCTACCTTGCTGTGTGTGATGATGATAATATCAGCATTGGTTTCTACGTTGCTGTGTGTGGTGAAGATACTGTCAGCATTACTCTTTACCTTGCTGTGTGTGGTGAAGAAACTGTCAGCAATGGTCTTTACCATACTGTCTGTAGGAAAGATGCTGTCAGCATTTGTTCTCTAACATGCTGACTGTGGAGCAGATACTGTAAGAATTGGTCTCTAGCATGCTGTGAAGATGCTGTCAGCATTACTCTCTGCCGTGCTGTGTATCGTGAAGATATTGTCAGTATTACTCTCTACCGTGCTGTGTGTCGTGAAGATATTGCCAGTATTGGTCTCTACCATACCCTGTGTTGTAAGAATTGTCAGCATTGGTCTCTACCATGCTGTGTGTCGTGAAAATATTGTCAGTATTGGTCACTACCATCCTTTGTGTGGTGAAGATACTGTCAGCATTGATCTCTAACATGCTGTGTTTGGGAAAGATACTGTCAGCGTTGGTCTCTACAATGCAGTCTGTGGAGAAGATACTATCAGCATTGGTCTTTAACATGCTGTGCGTGTTGAAGATACTGTCAGTATTGGTCTCTACCATGCTGTGTGTGGTGAATATACTGTCAGTATTGGTCTCTACCTTGCTGAGTGTGGTGAAAATACTGTCACCATTGGTCTCTACCATGCCGTGTGTGGGGAAGATACTGTCAGTATTGGTCTCTACTATACTGAGTGTGGGGAAGTTACTGTCAGCATTGGTCTCTACCATGCTGTGTTTGGGAAAAATACTATTACAATTGGTCTTTATCATGCTGTTTGTGTTGAATATACTGTCAGCATTGGTCTCTACCATGCTGTTTGTGGTGAAGATACTGCCAGCATTGGTCTTTACCATGCTGTGTGTGATGAAGATACTGTCAGCATTGGTCTCTACCATGCTGTGTGTGGTGAAGATACTTTCAGCATTTGTCTCTACCGTGCTGTGTATGGTGAAGATATTGTCAGAATTGGTCTCTACTATGCCATGGGAGGTAAAGATAGTGTCAGCATTGGTCTCTAAAAATTTTTTTGTGGTGAAAATATTGTCGGTATTGGTCTCTATCATGCTATGTGTGGTGAAGATACTGTCAGCATTGGTGTCTACCATTTTGTGTGTGGTGAAGATACTGTCAACATTGGTCTCTACCATGCTGTAAGTTGAAGAAACATTCAGCATTGGTCTCTACCATGCTGTGTGTGGGGAAGATGCTCTTAGCATCAGTCTCTTCGGTGCTGTATGTGGTGAAGATATTGTCAGTATTAGTCTCTACCGTTCCCTGGGTGGTAAAGATACTGTCAGCATTGGTCTCTGCCATTCTTTGTGTGGTGAAAATATTTTCAGTATTCATCTCTATCATACTATGTGTGGTGAAGATACTGACAGCAATGGTCTCTATCATACTGTGTGTGAGAAAGATACTGTCAGCATTGGCCTCTAACATGCTGACTGCGGAGAAGATACTGTCAGCATTAGTCCCTACCATGCTATGTGTGGTGAAGATACTGTCAGAATAGTCTCTACCGTGATGTTTGTGGTGAAAACATTGTCAATATTGGTCTCTACCATACCCTGTGTTGTCAAGATATTGTCATCATTCGTCTCTACCATGCTGTGTGTGGTAAAGATATTTTCAGTGTTTGTCTTTACCATGCTGTTTGTGGTGAAGATGCTGTCAGCTCTGGTCTCTACCATGCTGTGTGTGGTGAAAATATTGTCATTATTGGTCTCTACCAGGCTGTGTGTGGGGAAGATAGTGTCACCATTGGTCTCTACCATGTACTGTGTGGGGAAGATACTATCAGCATTGGTCTCTACGATTCTATGTGTGGGGAACATACTGTCAGCTTTGGTCTCTACCATTCTTTTGTGGTGAAAATATTCTCAGCATTGGTCTCTTCCATGCTGTGTCGTGAAGATACTGTCAGCATTGCTCTCTACCATGCTGTATGTGGTGACAATGCAGTCAACATTGGTCTCTACCATGCTGTGTGTGGGTAGAATACTGTCAGCATTGGTCTCAACCATGTTGTGTGTGGGAAAGATACTGTCAGCATTGGTCTCTACTATCCTGTGTGTGGGGAAGATACTGTCAGCATTGGTCTCTACCATGCTGTGTTTGGCGAAGACACAGACAGCATTGGTCTCTATCATGCTGTGTATGGTGAAGATACTGTCAGCATCGGTCTATACCATGCAGTGTGTGATGAAGATGCTGTCAAAATCGAAATCTACCGTACTGTGTGGTGAAGATACTGACAGGATTTGTCTCTACCTTTCTGTGTGTGGTGACGATACTGTCAGCAGTGATCTCTAATATGCTGAGTGTGGGGAAGATACTGTCAGCATTGGTCACTACCAGGCTGTGTGTGGTAAAGATGCTGTCAGCATTGATCTCTACTATGCTGTGTGTCATGAATATACTGTCAGCAGTGGTCTCTACCATGCTGTGTGTGGTGAAGATACCATCACCTTTTGTCTCTACCCTGCAGTGTGTATTTAAGATGCTGTCAGCATTAGACTCTACCGTGCTTTGTGGGGTGAACATATTGTCAGTATTGGTCTCTACCATGCCCTATGTGGTGAAGATATTGTCAACATTGGTCTCTACCATTCTGTGTGGTGAAGATGCTATGAGCATTGGTCCCTAGCATGCTGTGTCATGAAGATACTGTCAGCATTGCTTTCTGCCATGCTGTGTGTGGTGAAGACAATGTAAGCATTGGTCTCTACCATGCTGTGTGTGGTGAAGATACAGTCAACATTGGTCTCTACCATGCTGTGTGTGGGGAAGATACTGTCAGCATTGGTCTCTACCATGTTGTGTGTGGGAAAGATAGTCAGCATTGGTCTCTACGATCCTGTGTGGAGGAAAGATACTGTCAGCATTGGTCTCTCCCATGCTGTGTTTGGCGAAGATACAGACACCACTGGTCTCTACCATGCTGTGTATTGCGAAGATACAGTCAGCATTGGTCTATACCATGCAGTGTGTGATGAAGATATTGTCAAAATCGAAATCTACCGTACTGTGTGGTGAAGATACTGACAGGATTTGTCTGTACCATATTGTGTGTGGTGATAATACTGTCAGCAGTGATCTCTAACATGCTGAGTGTGGGAAAGATACTGTCAGCATTGGTCGCTACTAGGCTTTGTGTGGTAAAGATACTGTAAGCATTGATCTCTACCATGCTGTGTGTCATGAATATACTGTCAGAAGTGGTCTCTACTATGCTGTGTGTGGTGAAGATACTGTCAGCTTTCGTCTCTACCATGCAGTGTGTATTTAAGATGCTGTCAGCATTAGTCTCAACCGTGCTTTGTGTGGTGAAGATATTGTCAGTTTTGGTCTCTACCATGCCCTGTGTGGTGAAGATATTGTCAACTTTGGTCTCTACCATGCTGTGTGTAGTGAAAACATTTTCATCATTGGTCTCTACCCTTCTCTGTGTGGTGAAAATGCTGTCAGCATTGGTCCCTACAATGATGTATGTCATGAAGATACTGTCAGCATTGATCTCTACCATGCTGTGTGTGGTGAAGATACTGTAAGCATTAGTCTGTACCATGCTGTGTGTGGTGAAGATACCGTCAGCATTAGTCTCAATCGCGCTGTATGTGGTGAATATATACTGTCAACATTGGTTCTACCATTGTGTGTGGTGACATATGATCACATTGGTCTCTACCATGCTGTATTGGTGAAGATTCTACCAGTATTGGTCTCTACCATGCTGTGTTGGTGAAGATACTGTCAGCATTATCTCTTCCCGGTCTGTGTGGTGAATATATTAAGGATTAGTCTCAACCTGCCTGGTGTTGGAAGATACTGTCAGCCATTGGTCTCTACCATGCTGAGTGTGGTGAAAATACTATCAGCATTGATCTCTACCATGCTTGTGTGGGGAAGATACTGTCACATTGGTCTCTTCATCTGTGGGGTGAAGATCTGTCAGCATTGGTCTGCTACCATCTCCGTTCAGAAGATACTGTCACATTGGTCTCTACCATGCTCTGTGTGGTGAAGATACTGTCAGAATAGTCTCTGCCATGTGTGTGTGGTGAAAATTGTCCATTAGTCTTTGCCGTTCTGTGTTGTAAATATTGTCACATTGTCTCTATCATGCTGTTTGTGAGAAAGATACGTCAGTGTTGTCTTTACCATGCTGTTGTGGGTGAAGATACTGTCAGCTCTTGGCCTCTACCAGTTAGTGTGGTGAAAATATGTCCATATTGGTCCTCTTCCAGGCTGTGTGTGGAAGATATGTCAGCATTGGTCCCTACTCATGTACTTGGGGAAGATATGTCAGCATAATTTTACGTTTGTATGTGGGGAACATATGTCAGCATTGGTCTCTACCATACTGTTATGGGGAAATATATTACTACACATTGTTCTCTTCATGCTGTGTCGTGGAGAGATGCTGTCAGCATTGCTCTCTACCATGCTGTATGTGGTGACAATGCAGACAGTTGGTCTCTACCATGCTGTGTTGGTAAGATACTGTTACATTGGTCTCAACCATGTGTGTGTGGAAGATACTGTCAGCATTTGGTCTCTACGATGCTGTGTGTGGGGAAATACTGTCAGCTTGGTCTCTACCAGCTTTGTGGTGAAGACACAGACAGCAGGTTTTCTGTGTGGTGAAGTTCTGACAGGATTTTGTCTCTACCTTTCTGTGTTGTGGTAACGATACTGTCAGCATTGATCTCTAATATGCTGAGTGTGGGGAAGATACTGTCAGCATTGGTCACTACCAGGCTGTGTGTGGTAAAGATGCTGTCAGCATTGATCTCTACTATGCTGTGTGTCATGAATATACTGTCAGCAGTGGTCTCTACCATGCTGTGTGTGGTGAAGATACCATCACCTTTTGTCTCTACCCTGCAGTGTGTATTTAAGATGCTGTCAGCATTAGACTCTACCGTGCTTTGTGTGGTGAACATATTGTCAGTATTGGTCTCTACCATGCCCTATGTGGTGAAGATATTGTCAACATTGGTCTCTACCATGCTGTGTGTAGTGAAATTATTTTCATCATTGGTCTCTACCATTCTGTGTGGTGAAGATGCTGTGAGCATTGGTCCCTAGCATGCTGTGTCATGAAGATACTGTCAGCATTGCTCTCTACCATGCTGTGTGTGGTGAAGACAATGTAAGCATTGGTCTCTACCATGCTGTGTGTGTTGAAGATACAGTCAACATTGGTCTCTCCCATGCTGTGTTTGGCGAAGATACAGACACCATTGGTCTCTACCATGCTGTGTGTGGCGAAGATACAGTCAGCATTGGTCTATACCATGCAGTGTGTGATGAAGATACTGTCAAAATCGAAATCTACCGTACTGTGTGGTGATGATACTGTCAGCAGTGATCTCTAACATGCTGAGTGTGGGAAAGATACTGTCAGCATTGGTCGCTACTAGGCTCTGTGTGGTAAAGATACTGTATGCATTGATCTCTACCATGCTGTGTGTCATGAATATACTGTCAGAAGTGGTCTCTACCATGCTGTGTGTGGTGAAGATACTGTCAGCTTTCGTCTCTACCATGCAGTGTGTATTTAAGATGCTGTCAGCATTAGTCTCAACCGTGCTTTGTGTGGTGAAGATATTGTCAGTTTTGGTCTCTACCATGCCCTGTGTGGTGAAGATATTGTCAACATTGGTCTCTACCATGCTGTGTGTAGTGAAAATATTTTCATCATTGGTCTCTACCATTCTGTGTGTGGTGAAGATGCTGTCAGCATTGGTCCCTACAATGATGTATGTCATGAAGATACTGTCAGCATTGATCTCTACCATGCTGTGTGTGGTGAAGATACTGTAAGCATTAGTCTGTACCATGCTGTGTGTGGTGAAGATACCGTCAGCATTAGTCTCAATCGCGCTGTATGTGGTGAATATATTGTCAGTATTGGTCTCTATCATGCTGTTTGTGGAGAAGATACTGTCAACATTGGTCTATACCATGCAGTGTGTGGTTACAATATTATCAGCATTGGTCTCTACCATGCTGTTTATGGTGAAGATTCTACCAGTATTGGTCTCTACCATGCTGTGTTTGGTGAAGATACTGTCAGCATTGATCTCTTCCACGCTCTGTGTGGTTGATATACTATAAGGATTGGTGTCAACCATGCTGTGTGTTGGGAAGATACTGTCAGCCTTGGTCTCTACCATGCTGAGTGTGGTGAAAATACTATCAGCATTGATCTCTACCATGCTGTGTGTGGGGAAGATACTGTCAACATTGGTCTCTTTCATGCTGTGTGGTGAAGATCCTGTCAGCATTGGTCTGTACCATACTCCGTTTCATGAAGATACTGTCAACATTGGTCTCTATCATGCTCTGTGTGGTGAAGATACTGTCAGCATTAGTCTCTGCCATGCTGTGTGTGGTGAAGAATCTGTCAGCATTAGTCTTTGCCGTTCTGTGTTTGATAAATATATTGTCAGCATTGGTCTCTATCATGCTGTTTGTGGAGAAGATACCGTCAGCATTGGTCTCTACCATGCTGTGCGTGGGGAAGATACTGTCACCATTGGCCTGTACCATAATATGTGTGGGGAAGATACTGTCAGCATTGTCCTCTTCCAGGCTGTGTGTTTTGAAGATAATATCAGCATTGGTCCCTACCATGCTGTCTGAGGTGAAAATATTGTCAGCATTAAATTTTACCGTGCTGTTTGTGGGGAACATATTGTCAGCATTGGTCTCTACCATACTGTATATGGGGAAGATTTATACACCATTGTTCTCTACTATGCTGTGTGTGGAGATGATGCTGTCAGAATTAGTCTCTACCATGCTGTTTGTGGTGAAGATAATGACAGGATTGGTCTCTACCATGCTGTTTATGGTGAAGATACTGTTACATTGGTCTCTACCATGCGGTGTGTAGTGAAGATACAATTAGCAGTGGTCTCTACGATGCTGTGTGTGGGGAAAATTCTGTCAGCTTTGGTCTCTACCAGGCTTTGAGTGGTGAAGATCCTCTCAGCATTGGTCTCTACCATGCTGTGTGTGGTGAAGATACCCTAAGCAGTGGTCTCTATCATGCTCTGTCTGGTGAAGATACTGGCAACATTGGTCTCTACCATACTGTATGTGGGGAAGATATTGTCAGCATTTGCCTCTACTTTTATGTGTGTTGTGAAGATACTGTCAGCATTGGTCTCTACCATGCTGTGTGTGGTGAAGATACTATCACCATTGGTCTCTACGATGCTGTGTGTGGGAAACTATTGTCAGCATCGTTCTCTACCATGCTGAGTGTGGTAAAGGTACTATCACCATTTGTCTCCACAATGCTGTTTCTGGTGAAGATACTGAAAGCATTAGTCTCTACATTACTGCGTGTAGTGAAGGTACAATCAGCACTGATCTCTACTATGCTGTGTGTGGTGAAGATACTGTTAGCATTGGTCTCTACCATGCTGTGTGTGAGGAAGATAGTCAGCATTGGTCTCTACCGTGCGTTGTGTGGGGAAGATACTGTTAGCATTGGTCTCTACCAGTTTGTGAGTGTTGAAGATCCTGTCAGCATTGGTCTCACCATGCTATATGTTGTGAGGATACTGTCACCATTAGTCTCTACCATGCTGTATGTAGTCAAGATACTCTCAGCATTGGTCTCTAGAATACTGATTGTGGGAATGATACTGTCAGCATTGGTCTCTACTCTGCTGTGTGTGGTGAAGATACTATCAGCATTGGTCTTTACCGTGCTTTGTCTAGGGAAGATATTGTCAACATTGTTCTATACAATGCTCTGAGTGGTGAAGATACTGTCAATATTGGTCTTTACCATGTTGTGTGTGGGGAAGATACTGTCAGCATTGGTCTCTACGATTCTGTATGTGGGGAACATACTGTCAGCATTGGTCTCTACCATGCTCTGGGTGGTAAAGATACTATCAGCATTAGTCTCTACCATTCTTTGTGCGGTGAAAATATTCTCAGTATTGGTCTTTACCACGCTATGTGTGGTGAGGATGTTGTCAACATTGGTCTCTTCCATGCTGTGTGTGTTGAAGATACATTCAGCATTGGTCTCTACCATACTGTATGTGTAGAAAATAATCTCAGCATCACTCTCTACCATGTTGTGTGTAGAGAAGATGCTGCCAGCATTGGAACCTACGATGCTGTGTTCGGGGAAGATACTGTCAGCATTGGTCTCTACCGTGCTATTTTTGGCGAAGGAACAGTCTGCATTGATCTCTACCATGCTGTGTGTGGTGAATATACTGTCAGCATTGGTCTATACCATGCAATGTGTGGGGAAAATACTGTCAGCATTGAACTCTACCATACTGTATGTGGTGAAGATACCATCAGAATTTGTCTCCACCATGCTGTGAGTGGTGAAGACTCTGTCAGCACTGATCTCTAGCATGCTGTGTGAGGGGAAGATACTGCCAGCATTTGTCACTACCAGGTTCTGTGTGGTAAAGATACTCTCAGTCTTGATCTCTACCATGCTGTGTGTCGTGAATATACTGTCATTGCTCTCTACCATGCTGTGTGTGGTGAAGATACTGTCAGCATTGGTCTCTACCATGCTGTGTGTGGTGAAGATACTGTCAGCTTTTGTGGCTACCCTGCTGTGTGTGATTAAGATACTGTCAGCATTAGTTTCTACCGTGCTTTGTGTGCTGAAGATATTGTCAGCATTGGTCTCCACCATGCCCTGTGTGGTGAAGATACTGTCAACATCGCTCTCTACCATGCTGTGTGTGGTGAAGATACTGTCAGCATTGGTTCCTACCATGCTGTATGTGGTGAAAATACTTTCAGGATTGGTCTCATCAATGCTGTGTATGGGGAAGATACTTTCAGCATTGGTATCTACGAGGCTGAGTGTGTTGAAGATACTGGTCTGTACCATAATATGTGTGTGGAAGGTACTGTTAGCGTTGTTCTCTTCCAGGCTGTGTGTTTAGAAGACAATGACAGCGTTGGTCTCTACAATGCTGTCTGAGGTGAAGATACTGTCAGCATTAAAATTTACCATTCTGTTTGTGGGGAACATATTGTCAGCACTGGTATCTAACATGCTGTATATGGGGAAGATATATACACCATTGTTCTCTACCATTCTGTGTGTGGTGATGACACTGTCAGCAATGGTCTCTACCATGCTGTTTGTAGTGAGGATAATGACAGGATTGGTCTCTTCCATGCTTTTTATGGTGAAGATACTGTCATCATTGGTCTCTACCATGCTGTGTGTGGTGAAGATACAGTAAGCATTGGTCTCTACGATGCTGTGTGTGGGGAAAATACTGCCAGTATTGGTCCCTACCAGATTTGATTGGTGAAGATCCTGTTAGCATTGGTCTCTACCATGCTGTGTGTGGTGAAGATACTCTCAGCAGTGGTTTCTACCATGCTCTGTGTGGTGAAGATACTGTCAGCATTGGTTTCTCCATGCTGTATGTAAGGAAGATACTGTCAGCATTTGTATCTATCCTACTTTGGGTTGTGAAGATACTGTCAGCATTGGTCTCTACCATGCTGTGTGTAGTGAAGATGATATCAGCATTGCCATGCTATGATGCTAGGTGTGAGGAAGCTATTGTCAGCTTTGTTCTCTACCATGCTGTATGTGGTGAACATACTATCACCATTTGTCTCTACAAAGCTGTTTCTAGTGAAGATACTGAAAGCATTAGTCTCTACATTAGTTCGTGTAGTGAAGATACAATCAGCATTGGTCTCTACCATGCTGTGTGTGGTGAAACTACTGTTAGAATTGGTCTCTATCATACTCTGAGTGTGGGGAAGATAGTCAGCATTGGTCTCTACCATACTGTGTGTGTGGGGAAGATAGTTAGCATTGGTCTCTACCATGCTTTGTGTGGGAAGATACTGTTAGCATTGGTCTCTACCAGGTTGTGTGTGTGGGGAAGATAGTCAGCATTGGTCTCTACCATGATTTGTGTGGGGAAGGTACTGTTAGCATTGTTCTCTTCCAGGTTGTGAGCGGTGAAGATCCTGTTAGCATTGGTCTCTACCATGCTATATGTGGTGAAGATACTGTCAGCATTAGTCTCTACCATGCTCTGCGTAGTGAAGATGTTCTCAGCAATGGTCTCTAGAATGTTGACTGTGGGAAAGACACTGTCAGCATTGGTCTCTATCCTGCTGTGTGTGGTGAAGATACTATCAGCATTGGTCTCCACAATGTTAGAGACCAGTGATGTCAGCATCCTTACAACAGAGTGGTAGAGACCATTGCTGACAGTATCTTCACCACACACAGCAGTGTAGAGAACAATGTTGACAATATCTTCCCTACACAGAGCATTGTGCTTTGTGTGGTGAAGATATTGTCAGTATTGGTTTCTACCATGCCCTGCGTGGTGAAGATACTGTTAACATTGCTGTCTACCATGCTGTGCGTGGCGAAAACTTTTTCATCATTGCTCTCTACCATGCTGTGTGTGGTGAAGATATTATCAGCATTGGTCTCTACATGGTGTGTGTGGTGAAGATATTGTCACTATTGGTCTCTACTTTGCTGAGTGTGGTGAAAATGCTGTCAGCATTTCTCTCTGATATGCTGAGTGTGGGGAAGATACTGTCGGCTTTGGTGTCTACCATGCTGTTTGTGGTGAAAATGCTGTCAATATTGAGCTCTACCATGCTGTGTTTGGGAAGATACTGTCAGGATTGGTCTAAATCATGATGTGTTTGGTGAATATATTTTCAGCATTGGTCTCTACCATGCCCTATATGGTGAAGATAGTGACAGCATTGGTCTCTACCATGCTGTGTGTGGTGAAGATATTGTGAGTATTTGCCTCTACCATGCTGTGTGTGGTGCAGATACTGTCATCATTGGTTTCTACCTTCCTGGTTGTGGTGAAAGTACTGTCAGCATTGGTCTCTACCATGCTGTGTGTTGGGAAGATACTGTCAGCATTGGTCTCTACCATGCTGTGTGTTGGGGAGATATTGTCAGCATTAGTGTCTACCATGCTCTGTGTGTTGAATATACTCTCGGCATTGGCCTCTAGCACGGTGAGTGCGCGGAAGAAAGATATTGTAAGCATTGGTCTCTACCATGCTGTGTGTGGGGAAGATGCTGTCAGAAATGGTCTTTACCATGCTGTGTGTGGTGAATATACTGTCAGCAATTGTCTCTGCATTGCTCTGTGTAGTGAATATACAATAAGCATTGGTCTCTACCATGCTCTGTGTGGGGAAGATACTATCAGCAACAGTCTCTACCATGCTGTGTGTGGTGAAGATATTGCCAGCATTGTTCTCTACTTTGCTGTGTATAGCGAAGGTACTATCAGCATTGGTGTCTACCATGCTGTTTGTGGGAAAGATACTGTCGGCATTGGTCTCTACCATGCTGTGTGAGGTGTAGATATTATCTGCACTGTTATCTACCATGCTGTGTGTGGGAAATATACTTTCAGCATTGGTCTAAACCATGCTGTGTGTGGTAAAGTTATTGTCAGTATTATATCTATCATGCCCTGTGTAGTGAAGATAATGTCAGCATTGGTCTCTACCACGCTGTGTGTGGTGAAGATATTGTGAGTATTGGTCTCTACCATGCAGTGTGGTGAAGATACTGTCAGCTTTGTTCTCTACCATGTGTGGTAGATGTGGTGAAGGTACCGTCAGTATTAGTCTCTATCATTCTGTGGGTGGGGAATATACTGTCAGCATTGACCTCTACTATGCTGTGTATGGGGAAGATACTGCAAGGATTGGCCATTGCCATGCAGTGTTGAAGATGCTGTCAGTTTTGGTATCTACCGTGCTGTCTTTAAAGATGCTGTCAGCATTTGTCTCTACTGTGTGTGGTGAAGATATTGTCAGTATTGGTCTCTACCATACCCGATGTGGTGAAAATACTGTCAGCATTGCTCTCTACGATGCTGTGTGTGGTGAAGATATTGCCAATATTGGTCTTTACCATACTGTGTGTGGTGAAGATACTTTCAGCATTCGTCTCTACCTTTCTATGTGTTGTGAAGGTACTATCAGCATTGGTTTCTACCATACTGTGTGTGGGAAAGATACTATCAGCATTGGTCTCTACCCTGCAGTCTGTGGAGAAGATACTATCGCCATTGGTCTTTAACATTCTGTGTCTGTTAAAGGTACTGGCACCATTTGTCTCTACCATGCTATATATTGGGAAGGTACTGTCAGCATTAGTCCCTAACATGCTGTATATGTTAAAGATGCTATCAGCATTGGTCTTTGCCATGCTGCGTGTGGTGAAGATACTGTCATCATTGGTCTCTAGTGTGCTGTGTGTGGTGAAGATATTGTCAGTATTGGTCTCTACCGTGCCCGATGTGGTGAAGATACTGTCAGCACTGGACTCTGCCGTGCTGTGTGTGGTGAAGATATTGTTAGTATTGGTCTCTACCATGCTGTGTGTGGTGAAGATACTGTCAACATTCGTCTCTATCTTGCTGTGTGTGGTAATGATACTGTCAGCATTGGTTTCTACTATGTTGTGTGTGGTGAAAATAATGTCAGCATTACTCTCTACCTTGCTGTGTGTGGTGAAGATACTTTCAGCAATGGTCTCTACCATAATGTGTGTGGGAAAGATACTATCAGCATTTGTCTCTAACATAATGATTGTGGAAAAGATACTGTAAACATTGGCCTCTACCATGCTGTGTATGGTGAAGATACTGTCAGCATTAGTCTCTACCGTGCTGTGTGTGGTGAAGATATTGTCAGTATTGGTCTCTACCATACCCTGTGCTGTAAAGATACTGTCAGAATTGGTCTCTACCATGCTGTCTGTGGTGAAGATATTGACAATATTGGTATCTACCATGCTATATGTGGTGAAGATTCTGTCAGGATTGGTCTCTACCATGCTGTGTGTGGTGAAAATATTGACAGTATTGGTCTCTACCATGCTGTGTGTATTGAAAATACATTCAATATTGGTCTCTACCATGCTCTATGGGGAAGACTCTTAGCATTAGTCTCTACCGTCTTGTGTGTGGTGAATATATTGTCAGTATTGGTCTCTACCATGCTTTGGGTTTTAAAGATACTGTCAGTATTGGTCTCTACCACGCTGTGTGTGGTGAAGATATTGTGAGTATTAGTCTCTACCATGCTGTGTGGTGAAGATACTGTCAGATTTGGTCTCTTCCTCTTTAAATGTGGTGTAGGTACCGTCAGTTTTGGTCTCTATCATGCCGTGGGTGGGGAAGATACTCTCAGCATTGATCTGTACCATGCTGTGTATGGGGAAGATACTGCAAACATTGGTCTCTATCATGGTGGGTATGTTGAAGATACTGTCAGCATTGGAATCTACCCTACTGTTTTTAAAGATACTTTCAGCATTTGTCTCTACCGTGCTGTGTGTGGTGAAGATATTGTCTTTATGGGTCTCTACCATGCCCGATGTGGTGAAATACTGTCAGCATTGCTCTCTACCAGGCTGTGGGTGGTAAGATACTGCCAGTATTGGTCTATACCATGCTGTGTGTGGTGAAGATGCTGTCAGCATTCGTCTCTACCTTGCTGTGTGTTGTGAGGATACTGTCAGCAATGGTTTCTAACGAGCTGTGTGTGGGAAAGATACTCTCAGCATTAGTCTCTGCCT
Source organism: Panulirus ornatus (assembly GCF_036320965.1). Classification (NCBI taxonomy): domain Eukaryota; kingdom Metazoa; phylum Arthropoda; class Malacostraca; order Decapoda; family Palinuridae; genus Panulirus; species Panulirus ornatus. Next base: position 45,041,649 of record NC_092242.1, on the reverse strand, counting down.
TGCTGTCTGTCGAGAAGATACTATCAGCATTGGGCTTTAACATGCTGTGTGTGTTAAAGACTGTCAGCATTGATCTCTACCATGCTATGTATGGGGAAGGTACTGACAGCATTAGTCTTTACCATGCTGTGTGTGTTGAAGATGCTATCAGCATTGGTCTCTGCCATGCTGTGTGTGGTAACGATACTGTAATATTGGTCTCTAGCGTGCTGTGTGTGGTGAAGATATTGTCAGTATCGATCTCTACAATGCCCGATGTGGTGAAGATACTGTCGGCGCTGGTCTCTACCATGCTGGTTGTGGTGAAGATACTGCCAGCATTGGTCTCTACCATGCTGTGTGTGGTGAAGATCCTGTCAACATTCGTCTCTACCTTGCTGTGTGTGGTGAAGATACTGTCAGCATTGGTTTTTACGATGCTGTGTGTTGTGAAGATAATGTCAGCATTGCTCTCTACCTTGCTGACTATGGTGAACATACTGTCAGCAGTGGTCTCTACCATACTGTGTGTGGGAAAGATACTGTCAGCATTGGCCTCTAACATGCTTACTGCGGAGAAGATACTGTAAACATTGGTCTCTACCATGCTGTGTGTGGTGAAGATGTTAGCATTACTCTCTACCTTGCTGTGTGTGGTGATGATACTCTCAACATTGGTTTCTACGATGCTGTGTGTGGTGAAGATAATGTCAGCATTACTCTCTGCTTTGCTATGTGTGGTGAAGATACTGTCAGCAATGGTCTCTACCATACTGTGTGTGGGAAAGATACTGTCAGCATTGGTCTCTAACATGCTCAGTGCGAAGATACTGGAAACATTTTTCTCTACCATGCTGTGTGTGGTGAAGATATTGTCAGTATTGGTCTCAACCATGCTGTGTGTCATGAAGATACTGTCAACATTCGTCTCTACGTTGCTGTGTGTGGTGATGATACTGTCAGCATTGGTTTATACGATGCTCTGTGTGGTGAAGATAATGTCAGCAATACTCTCTACCTTGCTGTGTGTGATGAAGATACTGTCAGCAATGGTCTCTACCATACTGTGTGTGAGAAAGATACTGTCAGATTTGGTCTCTAACATACTGACTGCGGGGAAATTACTGTAAACATTGGCCTCTACCATGCTGTGTATGGTGAAGATACTCTCAGCATTAGTCTCTACCGTGCTGTGTGTGGCGAAGAAATTGTCACTATTGGTCTCTACCATAACCTGTGCTGTAAAGATACTGTCAGAATTGGTCTCTACCATGCTGTGTGTAGTGAAGATATTGACAGTATTGGTCTCTACCATGCTGTGTGTGGTGAAAATAGGTCAGCATTGGTCTCTACCATGCTGTGTGGGGAAGACTGTTAGCAATAGTTTCTACCGTGCTGTGTGTGGTGAATATAATGTCAGTATTGGTCTCTACCATGCTTTGGGTTTTAAAGATACTGTCAGCATTTGTCTCTACCACGCTGTGTGTGGTTAAGATATTGTGCGTATTAGTCTCTACCATGCTGTGTGGTGAAGATACTGTCAGAATTGGTCTCTACCTCTTTAAATGTGGTGAAGGTACCGTCAGTATTGGTCTCTATCACGCTGTGTGCGGGGAAGATACTCTCAGCATTGATTTGTACCATGCTGTGTATGGGGAAGATACTGCAAGCAGTGGTCTCTACCATGTTGTGTATGTCGAAGATACTGTCAGCATTGGAATCTACCATGCTGTTTTTTAAAGATACTTCAGCATTTGTCTCTACCGTGCTGTGTGTGGTGAAGATATTGTCTTTATGGGTCTCTACTATGCCCGATTTGGAGAAATACTGTCAGCATTGCTCTCTACCATGCTGTGTGTGGTGAAGATATTGCCAGTATTGGTCTCTACCATGCTGTGTGTGGTGAAGGTACTGTAAGCATTCGTCTCTACCTTGCTGCGTGTTGTGAAGATACTGTCAGTATTGGCTTCTAACATTCTGTGTGTGGGGAAGATACTCTCAGCATTGGTCTCTGCTTTGCTGTCTGTCGAGATGCTATTAGCATTGGTCTTTAACAATCTGTGTGTGTTAAAGATACTGCCAGCATTTGTCTCTACCATGCTAAGTATGAGGAAGGTACACTCAGTATTGGTCTTTACTATGCTGTGTGTGTTGAAGATGCTATCAGCATTGGTCTCTGCCATGCTGTGTGTGGTAACGATACTGTAATCATTGGTCTCTAGCGTGCTGTGTGTGGTTAAGATATTGTCAGTATTGGTCTCTACAATGCCCGATCTGATGAAGATACTGTCGGCACTGGTCTCTACCATGCTGGGTGTGGTGAAGATATTGCCAGTACTGGCCTCTACCATGCTGTGTGTGGTGAAAATACTGTCAACATTCGTCTCTACCTTGCTGTGTGTGGTGAAGATACTGTCAGAATTCGGTTTTACGATGCTGTGTGTAGTGAAGATGATGTCAGCATTGCTCTCTACCTTGCTGTGTATAGCGAACGTACAGTCAGCAATGGTCTCTATCATACTGCGTGTGGGAAAGATACTGTCACCATTGGTGTCTAACATGCTCACTGCTGAGAAGATGCTGTAAACATTGGTCTCTACCATGCTGTGTGTGGTGAAGATACTGTCAGCATTAGTCTCTACTGTGCTGTGTGTGGTGAAGATATTGTCAGTATTGGTCTCTGTCATACCCTGTGTTGTAAAGATACTGTCAGAATTGGTCTCTACCATGCTGTGTGTGGTGAAGATATTGTCAGTATTGTTTGTGGTGAAGAAGCTGTCAGCATTTGTCTCTACCATGCTCTGTGTCGTGAGAATATTGTCAGTATGGGTCTCTACCATGCTCTGTGTGGTGAAGATACTCTCAGCATTGGTCTCTACCATGCTGTGTGTGGGAAATATACTTTCAGCATTGGTCTCTGCCATGCTGTCTGTGGAGAGGATACTCTCAGCATTGGTCTCTATCATGCTGTGTGTGTTGAAGATACTGTCAGCATTGGTCTTTACCATGCTGTGTGTGGCGAATATATTGTCAGTATTGGTCTCTACCTTCCTGAGTGTGGTGAAAATACTGTCAGCATTGGTCTCTACCATTCCGTGTGTGGGGAAGATACTGTAAGCATTGCTCTCTACCATACTGAGTGTGGGAACGTTACTTTCAGCCTTGTTTTCTACCATGCTGTGTGTAGGGAAGATACTGTTAGCATTGGTCTCTGACATGCAGTTTGTGTTGAAGATACTGTCAGCATTAGTCTCCACAATACTGTTTGTGGTAAAGATACTGTCATCATTGGTCTCTACCATGCTGTGTGTCATGAAGATACTGTCAGCATTGGTCTCTACCATGCTGTGTGTCATGAAGATACTGTCAGCATTGGTCTCTACCATGCTGTGTGTGGTGAAGATACTGTCAGAATCGGGTTTTACGATGCTGTGTGTAGTGAAGATGATGTCAGCATTGCTCTCTACCTTGCTGTGTATAGCGAACGTACAGTCAGCAATGGTCTCTACCATACTGCGTGTGGGAAAGATACTGTCACCATTGGTGTCTAACATGCTCACTGCTGAGAAGATACTGTAAATATTGGTCTCTACCATGCTGTGTGTGGTGAAGATACTGTCAGCATTAGTCTCTACCGTGCTGTGTGTGGTGAAGATATTGTCAGTATTGGTCTCTGTCATACCCTGTGTTGTAAAGATACTGTCAGAATTGGTCTCTACCATGCTGTGTGTGGTGAAGATATTGTCAGTATTGTTTGTGGTGAAGAAGCTGTCAGCATTTGTCTCTACCATGCTCTGTGTCGTGAGAATATTGTCAGTATGGGTCTCTACTATGCTCTGTGTGGTGAAGATACTCTCAGCATTGGTCTCTACCATGCTGTGTGTGGGAAATATACTTTCAGCATTGGTCTCTGCCATGCTGTCTGTGGAGAGGATACTCTCAGCATTGGTCTCTACCACGCTGTGTTTGTTGAAGATACTGTCAGCATTGGTCTTTACCATGCTGTGTGTGGCGAATATATTGTCAGTATTGGTCTCTACCTTCCTGAGTGTGGTGAAAATACTGTCAGCATTGGTCTCTACCATTCCGTGTGTGGGGAAGATACTGTAAGCATTGCTCTCTACCATACTGAGTGTGGGAACGTTACTTTCGGCCTTGTTTTCTACCATGCTGTGTGTGGGGAAGATACTGTTAGCATTGGTCTCTGACACGCGGTTTGTGTTGAAGATATTGTCAGCATTGGTCTCCACAATACTGTTTGTGGTAAAGATACTGTCAGCATTGGTCTCTACCATGCTGTGTGTCATGAAGATACTGTCAGCATTGGTCTCTACCATGCTGTGTGGGGTGAAGATACTGTTAGCATTGGTCTCTACCATGCTGTGTGTGGTGAAGATACTTTCAGCATTAGTCTCTACCGTGCTGTGTGTGGCGAGGATATTGTCAGTATTGGTCTCTACCATGCTATGTGTGGTGAAGATACTGTCAGCATTGGTCTCTACCATGCTGTGTGTGGTGAAGATACGGTCAACATTGGTCTCTACCATGCTGTGTGTGTTGAAAATACATTCAGAATTGGTCTCTACCATGCTGTGTGGGGATGATACCTTTAGCATTAGTCTCTACCGTGCCGTGTGTAGTGAATATATTGTCAGTACTGGTCTCTACCATGCTTTGGGTGTAAAAATACTGTCAGCATTGGTCTCTACCTTTCTTTGTGTGGTGGAAATATTGTCAGCATTGGTGTTTACCATGTTATGTGCGGTGAAGATACTGTCAGCATTGGTCTCTACCATACTGTGTGTGGGAAAGATTCTGTCAGCATTGGTGTCCAACATACTGACTGCAGAAAAGATACTCTCAGTATAGGTCTCAACCATGCTGTGTGTGGTGAAGGTAATAACAGAATAGTCTCTACCGTGCCGTGTGTGAAGATATTGTCAGTATTGGTCTCTACCATATCCTGTGTTGTAAAGATACTGTCAGCATTGGTCTCTACCATGATATGTGTGGTGAAGATATTCTCTGTGTTGGTCTCTACCATGCTGTTTGTGGTGAAGATGCTGTCAGTATTGGTCTTTGCCCTGCTGTGTGTGGTGAAAATATTGTCATTTTTGGTCTCTACCATGCTGTGTGTGGTGAAGATACTGTCAGCATTGGTCTCTGCTATGCTGTGTGTGGGGAAGATACTTTTAGCATTAGTCTCTACCGTGCTGTGTGTTTTGAAGATATTGTCAGTATTGGTCTCTACATAGTAATACCTTCATTATAGTGATACCTTAGTATAGTGATAACTTACTAGTATGGTGACACCTTCATTACCAGTATAATGATACCTTCATTATAGTGATACTTGTATTACTAGTTTGGTGATACCTTCTTTATAGTGATACCTTCATTATAGTGATACTTTTATTATAGTGATGCCTTTATTATAGTGATACCTTCATTATAGTGATACCTTCATTACTAGTACAGTGATACCTTCATTATAGTAATACTTTCATTACCAGTATAGAGACACCTTCATTATAGTGATATCTTCATTACCAGTATAGCTATACCTTCATTATAGTGATATCTTCATTACTAGTATAGCGATACCTTCATTACTAATACAGAGACACCTTCATTACAGTTGTTCCTTCAATACTAGTATAGTGAAACCTTCATTATAGTAATACCTTTATATCTGGTATAGTGATACCTTCAATTATAGTAATACCTTCATTACAAGTATATTGATACCTTAATCATAGTGATACCTTCATTACTAGTATAGTGATACCTTCATTATAGTGTTACCTTCAGTAATAGTATAGCGATACCTCCATTATTAGAATAGTGATACCTTCATTGCTAGTATGGTGATACCTTCATTACTGGTATTGTGATACCATCATTACTAGTATAGTGATACCTTCATTACTAATATAGTGATATCTTCATCAATAATATACCGACACCTTAGTTATAGTGATAACTTCACTACCAGCATAGTGCTACCTTTATTAACAGTATAGTGATACCTCCATTACAGTGATACCTTCATTACCAGTATAATGATACTTTCACTATAGTGATACCTTCATTATTATCATTATAATGATACCTTCATAATAGTATTATCTTCATTACTAGTATTGTGATACCTTCAGTATTGTGATACATTAATTTTAGTGATACCTTCATCAACAGTATAGTGATACCTTAATTTTAGTGATACTTTCATTATTAGTATAGTGACACCTTGATTATAGTAATAACTTCATTATAGTGATACCTTCATTATTGTGATACTTTCATTATAGTGATACCTTTATTACTATTATAGTGATATCTTCATTGCTAGTATTGTGAAGCCTTTACTATAGGGATACCTTTATTACTAGTATAGCGATACCTTCATTATGGTGATACCTTCATTACTAGTATAGTGATACCTTCTTTATGGTGATACCTTCATTACTAGTAATAGGATACCTTCATTATAGTGATACCTTTATTGCTAGTATAGTGATACGTTCATTACTGTTATAGTGATACCTTTAATATAGTGATACTTTCATTATAGTGATACATTCATTATAGTGATACCTTCATTACTAGTATAGTGATACTTATATTAGAGTGATATTTTCATTACTAGCATAGTGATATCTTGATTATAGTGATACCTTCATACAAGTATAGCGATACCTTCATTACTACAATAATGATACCTTCATGATAGTGATACTTTCATTGATAGTATTGTGATACCTTCATTATAATCATACCTTCATTACCATTGTAGTGATACCTTCTTTATGAGTATAGCGATATTTTCATCACTAGAACAGAAATAACTTCATTACTAGGATAGTGATACCTCTTCTGTAGTGATACCTTCATTACTAGTATAGCAATGAATTAGTTACTAGTATAGTGTATCTTTCTGGTGATACCTGCATTACTAGTATAGTGATACCTACATAGCTAGTATAGTGATACCTTCATTACTATTATAGTGATACCGTCATTATAATAACAGCTTCATTACTAGTATAGGGATACATTCATTAAGAGTATAGTAATATCTTCATTATAGTGATACAATCATTACTAGTATAGTGATACCTTCATTATAGTGATCCTTTATTATAGTGGTACCTTTATCACTAGTATAGTGAAACCTTCATCATAGTGATAACTTCATTACTATTATAGTGATACCTTCATTATAGTGATGCCTTCATTATTAGTATAGTGATACGTTCATTATCGTGATACTTCTATTGCTAGTATAGTGATACATTCATTAAGATGATACTTTCATTACTAATATAGCGATACCTTCCTTACTAGTATAGTGATACCTTCATTATAATGATACCTTCTTTGCTAGTATATAAAGACCTTCATTACTAGTATAGTGGTAATTTCTTTATAGTAATATCTTCATTATCAGTAATGTGATACTTTCATAATAGTCTAGTGATACCTTCATTATACTAATCCCTCTTTTACTAGTAAAGTAAAACCTTCATTATAGTGATAACTTCATTATATTGATACTTGTTTTACTAGTTTAGTGATACCTTCATTACTAGTATATTGATACATTTGTTATAGTGATACCTTCATTATAATGATACCCTCATTATAGCCATGCCTTCATTAGAGTGATACCTTCATTATAGTAATATCTTCATTACTACAGTGATACCTTCATTACTAGCATAGTGATACGTGCATTATAGTGATACTTTCATTATTACTACAGGGATACTTTTATTACTAGTATAGTGATACCTTCATTATAGTGATATCTTCATTATAGTAATACCTTCATTATAGTCATACCTTCATTGCAAGTATATTGGTACATTAATTATAGTAAATACCTTCATTACTAGTATAGTGATACCTTCATTATAGTGATACCTTAAGTAATAGTATAGCGATACTTTCATTATTAGAATAATGATATCTTCATTATAGTGATACTTTTATCATTAGTATAATGATATCTTCATTACTGGTATTGTGATACCATCATTACTATTATAATGATATCTTCATCACTAATATAGTGATACCTTCATTACTAGTATAGTGATACCTTCATTACTATCATAGCAATACCTTAATTACTAGTATAGTGATACCTTCATTGCTAGTCTGGTGATACCTTCATTACTATCATAGTGATCCCGTCATTATAATCACAGCTTCATTACTAGTATAGTGATACATCTATTAATAGTATAGTGATATCCTCACTATAGTGATACCTTCATTACTAGTATAGAGATTCCTTCATTATAGTGATGCCTTCAGTACTAGTATAGTAATACGTTCGTTGTAGTGATACTTCTATTGCTAGTATAGTGATACATTCATTAAAATGATACCTTCATTACTAATATAGTGATACATTCCTTACTAGTATAGTGATACCTTCATTATAGTGATACCCTCTTTGCTAGTATATTAAAACCTTCATTACTAGTATGGCGATAAATTGTTTATAGTGGTATCTTCATTACTAGTAATGTGATACTTTCACTAATATTCAAGGGATACCTTCATTATAGTAATACCTTCTTTACTAGTAAAATGATACCTTCATTATAGTAATACCTTCATTACTAGTATGGTGATACCTTCATTATAGTGATACCTTCATTACTAGTATAGTGATACCTTCATTATAGCTTCCATACTAGTATAGTGATACCTTCATTATGGTGGTACCTTAATTACTAGTATAGTGACACTTTCATTATATTGATACTTGTTTTACTAGTTTAGTGATACCTTCATTACTAATATATTGATACATTCATTATAGTGATACCTTCATTATAGCGATACCTTCAGTATTGCCATGCCTTCATTATAGTGATACCTTCATTATAGTAATACATTCATTACTACTACAGTGATACATTCATTATGGTGATATCTTCTTTATAGTGACACCTTCATTACTGGCATAGTAATACGTATATTATAGTTACACCTTCATTATTACTACAGTGATACCTTTATTACTAGTATAGTGATGCCTTCATTATAGTGATACTTTCATCACCAGTATAGTGATATTTTCATTATAGTCATATCTTCATTACAAGTATATTGATAGCTTAATTATACTAAATACCTTCATTACTAGTATAGTGATACCTTCATGAATGATATACTGATACCTTAATTTTAGTGATAACTTTATTGCTAGTATAGTGATACCTTCATTAACAGTCTAGTGATACCTTCATTATAGTGATACCTTAAGTAAAAGTATAGCGATACCTTCATTATTAGAATAGTGATACCTTCATTATAGTGATACTTTTATTATTAGTATAGTGATACCTTCATTATAGTGATACTGTTATTATTAGTATAGTGATACCTTCATTACTAATATAGTGATACCTTCAAGAATGATATACTGATACCTTAATTTTAGTGATAACTTTATTGCTAGTATAGTGATACCTCCATTAACAGTCTAGTGATACCTTCATTATAGTGATACCTTCATTACTAGTGTATTGATACCTTGATTATAGTGATATCTTCATTTTAGTGATATTTTCATTAATAGTATAGAGATAAATTCATTATTGTTGTACCTTCACTATAGTGATACCTTCATCAATAGCATAGTGATACTTTCATTATAGTCAAAGCTTCGTTGCTATTATAGTGATACCTTCATTATTGTGATACTCTTATTATAGTGATACCTTTTTTACTTTATAGTGATACCTTCATTATAGTGATAACTTCATTATAGTGAACCTTTGTTACTAGTATAGTGATACCTTCATTACTATTATAGTAATACATTCATTACTATTAGAGTGATACCTTCATTATGGTGATACATTCATTACTAGCATAGCAATACCCTCATTACTAGTATAGTGATAGCTTCTCTATGGTGATACCTTCATTACTAGTATTATGATACCTACATTACAGTGATACCTTCATTGCTAGTACAGTGATACCTTCATTACTATCATAGTGATACCTTCATTATAGTAATACCTTCATTACTAGTATAGTGATACCTTCATTAATCGTATAATGATATCATCATTAAACTGATACCTTCATTGCTAGTATAGTGATACGTTCATTATATTGATACTTTCATTATAGTGATACCTTCATTACTATCATAGTGAAACCTTCATCATAATGATAATTGCATTACTATTATAGTGATACCTTCATTATAGTGATGCCTTCATTACTTGTATAGTGATACGTTCATTATAGTGAAACCTCTATTACTAGTATAGTGTTACCTTCATTAAAGTGATACCACCGTTATTAGTATAGTGATACCTTCATTATGATGATACCTTCGTTACTAGTATATTGATACCTTCATTACTAGTATAGTGATGCCTTCATTATAGTGATACTTTTGTTGCTAGTAAAGTGATATTTTCATTACAGGAATAGTTATACATTCATTATAGTGATACCTTCATTATACTGATACCTTCATTATGGTGATATCTTTCTCATAGTGATACATTTATTATAATGATACCTTCATTACTACAACAGTGATACCTTCATTATAGTGACACCTTTATTTCTAGTAAAGTAATACCTTCATTATATTGATACCTTGATTATAGTGCTACCCTGAAGTGATACTTTCATTATAGGGGTACCTTCATTCCTATTATAGTGATACCTTCAATATAGTGATATATTTATTATAGTGATACTTTTATTAAAGTGATACCTTCATTACTAGTATAGTGATACCTATATCATGGTGATACCTTTATTACTAGTATAGTGACATCTTCGTCATAGTGATACCTTAATTACTAGTATAGTGACATCTTCGTCATAGTGATACCTTCATTACTAGTATAGCGATACTTCATTACTAGAGTAGTGATACCTTCATAATAGTGATACCTTTATTACTAGTATACTGATTGCTTCATTATAGTGATACCTTCATTACTATTATAGTGATACCTTCTTTACGAGTATAGCGATGCCCTCATTACCAGTATAGAGATGAATTCATTTACTAGGATAGTGATACCTTCATTACAGTGTTACCTTCATTACTTGTATAGTGATTCCTTCATTATAGTGATACCTTCATTACCAATATAGTAATACCTTCATTACTAGTATAGTGATACCCTCTTTATGGTGATACCTTCATTACCAGTATAGTGATACCTTCATTATAGTGATACCTTCATTGCTAGTATAGTGATACCTTTATTACTATCATAGGGATATCTTCTTTATAGTAATACTTTCATTACTAGTATAGTGATTTTTCATTAATAGTATAGTGATATCTTCATTATACTGATACCTTCATTATAGTGATACTTCATTATAGTGATACCTTCATTGTATTCATACCTTCATTGTAGTGATACCTATATTGCTAGCATAGTGATACTTTCATTAAAGTGATACCTTCATTGCTAGTATAGCGATGCCTTCCTTAACGGTATATTGATACCTTCATTATGGTAATACTTTCATTAATACTATATTGACACCTTCATTACTAGTATAGTGATGCCTTCATTACAGTGATACTTTTATTACTAGTATAGTGATATCTTCATTACTAGTATTGTGATACCTTCATTATAGTGATACATTTATTACTTATAGTGATGCGTTCATTATAATGATACCCTCATTACTACTACAGTGATACCTTTATTTTAGTGATACCTTTCACTAGTATAGTGATACCTTCATTCTAGTGCTATCTTCATTGCTAGTATAGAGATACCCTCCTTACTAGTATTGTGATACCTTCATTACTAGTATTGTGATACCTTCATTATATTGATAACTTCATTACTAGTATAGTGATACCTTCGTTACTAGTATAGTGATACCTTCATTATTAGTATAGTGATACCTTCATTATAGGGAAACCTTCATTACTGGTATTGTGATACAATCATTACTAGCATAGTGATACCTTCATTAATAGTATAATGATAACTTCATTATAGTGATACCATCGTTAATCGTATAGCGATATTTTCTTTATGTTAATGCCTTCATTATATTGATACCAGCATTAAAGTGATACCTTCATTATTATCATATGGATACCTTCATTATAGTGATATCTTCATTACTATCGTATTAATACCTTCATTATAGTGATACCTTTTTTGCTAGTACAGCGATACCTTCAATACTAGTACAGTGGTAAATTCATTACTTGGATAGTGATACGTTCATTATAGTGATACCTTGATTACTAGCATAGTGATGCCTTCATTATGGTGATACCTTTATTATTAGTACAGCAATAACTTCATAACTAGTATGTGATACCTTCATTATAGTTATACCTTCATTTCTAGCACAGTGATACCTTCATTGCTAGTATAGTGATACCTTCATTACTAGCATAATGATACCTTTATTATACTAATACCTACATTACTAGTATAGTGATGCCTTCAATAATAGAATAATGATTCCTTCATTTTAGTGATACATACCATTACTAATATAGTGATACCTTCATTATAGTGATGTCTTTGTTATAGTGATACCTTCATCATAGTGATACCTTCAGTACTAGTGCGGCGATACCTTCATTGCTAGAATAGTGATACCATCATTATAGTGATACCTTCATTATCATTGTAGCGATACCTTCATTAATAGTATAGTGATACCTTCCTTACTAGTATAGTGATACCTTCATTGCTAGTATAGCAATACCTTCATTACTAGTATAGTGATACCTTCATTATAGTGATACCCTCATTACTAGTATAGTGATAACTTCATTATAATGTTACTCTCATTAATAGTACAGTGATACCTTCATTATTGTAATATGTTCATTACTAGTACAGTGATAACTTCATTATAGTGATACATCAATTTTAGAGATATATTCATTGATAGTATAGTGATACCTTCAATATAGTGATTCCTTCATTACTAGTATAGTGATACCTTCATCATAATCTAATAGTATAGTGATACCTTAAATATAGTGATGCCTTCGTTACTAGTACAGTGATACTTTCGTCATAGTGATACCTTCATTATAGTGATACCTTCATTACTAGCTTAGTGATACCTTCATTACTGGTATACTGATACCTACGTTATTGTGATACGTTCATTAATAGTATAGTTATTCCTTCATTATAGTGATACCTTCAATACTAGTACAGTGATACCTTCATTATAGTGATAACCTCATTACTAGTATAATGATAACTTCATTATAGTGTTACCTTCATTAATAGTACAGTAATACCTTAATCATAGTAATATCTTCATTACCATTATAGTGATAACTTCATTACTGATACATTAATTTTAGTCATATCTTCATTAATAGTATAGTGATACATTCATTATAGTAATTCCTTCATTACTAGTATAGTGATACCTCCATTATAGCGATACCTTCATTTTAGATATACCTTTATCATTAGTATCGTGATACCATCTTTACTAGTGTAATGATAACTTTAGTAGAAGTATAGTGATACATCTTTTAATAGTATGGTGATACATTCAATATAGTGATACCTTCATTATAGTGATACCTTCATTACTAGTATAATGATGCCTTCATTATAATGATATTTTCATTACTAGTGTAGTAATACCTTCGTTAGTAGTATAGTGATATTTCTTTACAGTGATATCTTAATTATAGTGATGCCTTCATTACGAGTATAACGATACCTTCATTACTATTATAGTGATATCTTCATTAGTAGTATAGTAATACCTTCATTACAGTGATACCATCCTTACTAGAATAGTGATGCCTTCACTTTTGTATTACCTTCATAACTAGTATAATGATACTTTCATCATAGTGATACCTTCATAGATATTATAGTAATGCCTTCATTACTATTGTAGTTGTACATTCATTACTTGTATAGTGATACCTTCATTAATAACATAGTGAGACCTTCATTAAAGTGATACCTTCATTACTAGTATACTGATGCCTTCATTATAGCGATACCTTCATTACTTGTATAGTGATACCATCTCTATAGTGATACTTTCATTATTAGTATAGTTAAACCTTCATTAATAGAATAGTGATACCTTCATGATAGTGATACCTGCATTAAAGTGATACCCTCATTATAGTGATATCCTCATTAATCGTATAGTGATATCTTCATTATAGAGATACTTTCATTATATTGATGCCTTCATTACTAGTTTGTTAATACCTTCCTTACTAGTATAGTGAAACCTTCATTATACTGATACCTTCATCATAGTGATACTTTCAGTACTACTTTATTGATACCATCATTATAATTATACCTTCATTACTACTACAGTGAATCCTTCATTATAGTTCTACCTTTATTATAGTGATACCTTCACTACTAGTATAGTTATACCTTTATCATAGTAATACTTTCATTATAGACATACCTTCATTACTAGTATAGTGATACCTTCATTATAGTGATACTTCATTACTCGTATTGTCATATCTTCATTACAAGCATAGTGATACCATCATTACTAGTATAGTGATACCTTGATTATGGTGATAACTTCATTACTAGTATAGTGGTACATTCTTTAATAGTATAGTTATGCCTTCATTATAATGATACTATCATTACTAGTATAGTGATACCTTTATTATAGGAATACCTTTATTACTAGTATTTTGATACCTTTTGATACCTTTGATACCTTTTTTATACATTTTAGATATACCTTTAGCATTAGTATAGTGATACCATCTTTACTAATGATAACTTTGATAGAAGTATAGTGATACATCTTTTAATAGTATGGTGATACCTTCAATATAGTGATACTTTCATCACTAGTATAGTGATACCTTCATTACTCGTATAATGATACCTTCATTATAGTGATACCTTCAATGCTAGTATAGTGATATTTCATTATAGTGATACCTTCATTATAGTGATACCTTCATTACTAGTATAGCGATACCTTCATTATCATTATAGTGATACTTTCATTGCTAGTATAAGAATACCTTCATTATAGTGATACCTTCCTTACTAGTATAGCGATGCTTTCATTGTAGTCTTACCTTCATAACTAGTATAGTGATACCTTCATTATAGTGACGCATTCATTACTAGTATAGCGATACCTTCACTGCTATTATAGTGATACATTCATTATAGTGATACCTTCATTACTAGTATAGTTATATCTTCATTACTAGTATAGTGATACCTTCATTAAAGTGATACCTTCTTTATAGTGATACCTTCATTATTAGAATAATGACACTTTCACTAATAGTATAGTAATACCTTCATTATAGTGATATCCTCATTACTAGTATAGTGGTACTTTCATTATAGTGACTTTCATTATAGTGATACCTTCATTACTACTTTAGTAATACCTTCCTTACTAGTATAGTGATACCTTCATTATAATGATACCTTTATTACTAGTGTAGTGATATCTTCATTATAGTGATACCTTCAGTACTAATATAGTGATACCTTCATTATAGTGATACCTTGATTGCTACTACAGTGATACCTTTATTATAGTGATACTTTTATCATAGTGATACATTCATTACTAGTATAATCATACATTCATTGTAGTGATACCTTCATTATAGATATACCTTCATCAGTAGTATAGTGACACCTTTAATATAATGATACCTTCTTTAAAGTGATATCTTCATTACTAGTATAGTGTTACCTTTGTCATATTTATACACTCTTTATAGTGATACCTTTAAGCATAGTTATACTTTCATTATAGTGATACCTTCACTGCTAGTATAGTAATACCTTCATTATAACGATACCTTCATTACTAGTATAATGTTACCTTCATTATAGTGATACCTTCATCATTAGTATAGTGATACTTTCATTAGAGTGATGCCTTCATTACTAGTATAACGATACCTTAACTACTATTATAGTGATACTTGTACTACCAGTATAGTGATACCTTCATTATAGTGCTACCTTCATTGCTAGTATTGTGATACCTTTATTACTAGTATAATGATACCTTCTTTATAATGATACTTTCATTATAGTGATACGTTTATAGTGATACCTTTATTATAGTGATACCTTCTATACAGTGATACCTTCATTATAGTGATACCTTCATTATCAGTATAGGGATACTTTCATTATAATGATGCCATAATTACTGGTGTAATGATACCTTCATTATAATGATACCTTCATTACTAGTATAGTGTTTCCTTCATTACATATATACTTTCATCACTAGTATAGTGATACCTTCATTATTGTCATACCATCATTATTATCAATGATACCCTCATCATAATGATGCCTTCATTACTACTATAGCGATACCTTCATTAAAGTGACACCTTCATCATGGTGATATCTTCATTACTAGTATAGTGATACCTTTGATATTGTGATACCTTCATTATAGATACCTTCATTACTAATATAGTGATATCTTCATTATAGTAATACCTTTTTTAATGTGATACCTTCATAACTAATATAGTGTTACCATCAGTACAGTGATACAATCATTATAGTGATACCTTCATTACAAATATAGTGATAACTGCATCATAGTGATACCTTCATAGTGATACAAGTATGATTTTACCTTCATTATAGTGATACCTTCATTACTAGTATAGTGATACCTTTATTAGAGTGTTACTGTCATTACTACTAGAGTACTACCTTCATTATAGTGATACCTTCATTATTTCTACAGTGATAACTTCATTATAGTGATACCTTCATTATAATGATACCTTCATTATAGAGATATATTCATTCTAGTGACACCTTCATTACTACTACAGTGATGCCTTCATTATAGTGATCCTTTCGTTATAATGATATCTTCATTACTGGTATAGTGATACCCTCATTGTAGTGATACCTTCATTAGAGTGATACCTTCATTACTAGTATAGTGATACCTTCATTATAATGATATGTTCATTACTATTATAGTCTTATCTTCATTAGTGATACCTTCATTATACTGATACCTTCATTATAGTGATATCTTCATTACTACTACAGGTGATACGTTCATTATTATTGTAGTTATACCTTCACTATAGTGATGCCTTCATTATAGTCATATGTTCATTTTAGTGATATCTTTATTATAGTAATACCTTCATTACAGTGATACCTTCATTATAGTGATACCTTTATTATAGTGATACCTTCATTATAGTGATATCTTAATTATATTCATACCTTCATTATAGTGATACCTTCATCACTAGTATAGTGATACCTTCATTACAGTGATACCTTCATTAAAATGATACATTCATTATAGAAATACCTTCATTACTACTACAGTGATACCTTCATTACTAGTATAATGATACATTCATCATAATGATTTCCTCATTATAGTGATACCTTCATTACAAGTATGGTGATACCTTCATTACAGTGATACCTTCATTAATAGTATTGGGATACCTACATTATAGTGATACCTTCATCAAATTAATACCTTCATTATAGTGATATCTTCATTACTACTACAGTGATACCTTCATTATAGCGATATTTTCATTAAAGTGATACCTTCATTATAGTGATAACTTCATTACAAGTATAGTGATACCTTCATTATAGTGATATCTTCATTACTACTAGAGTGATACGTTCATTATAGTGACACCTTCATTACTATTGCACTGACACCTTCATTACTAGTATAGTGATACCCTCATAATGATACCTTCATTTCTACTACAATTATACCTTAATTATAGAGGTACCTTGATTACTAGTTTATTGATACCTTCATTGTTGTGATACCTTCATTACTAGTATAGTGATACCTTCATTACTACTATAGTGATACCTTCAGTACTAGTATAGTGATACCTTCATTATAGTGATACCTTTATCAATAGTACAGTGATACCTTCATTATAGTTATACCTTCATTATTAATATAATGATACCTTCATTATAGTGATCCTTTATTACTAGTATAGTGATTCCTTCATGAGAGTGATATCTTTATTACTAGCATAGTTATATTTCATTGTAGTGATATCTTTATTATAGTGATACCTTCATTACTAGTATAGCGATACGTTCATTACTATAATAGTGATACCTTCATTAGTAGTATAGTAATACCTTCATTATAGTGATACCTTCCTTACTAGTATAGTGATACCTTCAATATAGTTTTACTTTCATAACTAGTATAGTGATACCTTCATTACTAGTATAGCTATACCATAATTACTAATATAGTGATAAATTCACTACTAGTATAGTTATACCTTCACTATAGTGATACCTTCATTACTAGTACAGTGAGACCTTCATTAAAATGATACCTTCATTGCTAATATAGTGATGCCTTCATTATAGTGATACCTTCTTTATAGTGATACTTTCATTATTAGTAATAGTTATACCTTCATTATAGTGATTCCATCATTACTAATTTATTAATACCTTCCTTACAAGTATAGTGAAACTTTCATTATACTGATACCTTCATTACTCGTGTAGTGATACCTTTATTATAGTGATACTTTCAGTACTACTACAGTTATACCTTCATTATATTGATACCTGCATTACTACTACGCTGATACCTTCATTATAGTTCTACTTTTATTATAGTGATACCTTCACTACTAGTATAATAATACCTTCATTATAATGATACCTTCATTATAGATATACCATCATCACTGGTATAGTGATGCCTTCATTATAATGATACCTCATTACTTGTATTGTGATACCTTCATTACTGGTACAGTGATACCATCATTACTAGTATACTGATACCTTCATTATGGTGATAACTTCATTACTAGTGTAGTAATACATTCTTTTAATAGTGTAGTGATACCTTCATTATAGTGGTACTTTCATTACTAGTATAGTGATACCTTTATTATAGTGATACCTTCTTTACTAGTATTTTGATTCCTTCATTATAGTGATACCTTCATTATTAGTATATTGATACCTTCATTATGGTGATAACTTCATTACTATTATAGTGATATTTCATTATAGTGATACCTTCATTATAGTGAAACCTTTATTACCAGTATAGCGATACCTTCATTACCATTATAGTGATATCTTCATTACTAGTATAGTAATACCTTCATTATAGTCATACCCTTCTTACCAGTATAGTAAAACCTTCATTATATTATTACCTTCATAACTCGGATAATGATACCTTCATTATAGTAATTCCT
This sequence comes from Panulirus ornatus, assembly GCF_036320965.1. Taxonomy (NCBI): domain Eukaryota; kingdom Metazoa; phylum Arthropoda; class Malacostraca; order Decapoda; family Palinuridae; genus Panulirus; species Panulirus ornatus. The sequence continues at coordinate 45,022,400 of NC_092242.1, read as the reverse complement.
TCATTACTAGTATAGCGATGCCTTCATTACTATCATTTAGATACATTCATCACTAGCATAGTAATACCTTTATTATAGTGATACATTCATTACTATTATAATGATACCTTCATTATTAGCATAGTGATACCTTCATTAAAGTGATACCTTCACTACTAGTGCAGTGATGCCTTCATCATAATGATACCCCTCATTACTGGTATAGTAATCCCTTCTTTATAGTGATACCTTCATTATTAGTATAGTGATACCTTCATTAATAGTATAGTAATACCTTCATTATAGTGATACATGCATGAAAGTGATACTTTCATTATGGTGATATCCTCATTACTAGTATAGTGATACCTCGATTATAGTGATACTTTCATTATAGTGATACCTTCATTACTAGCTTAGTAAAACTTTCCTTACTAGTACAGTGATACCTTTATTACAATGGTGCCTTCATTACTAGTTTAGTGATACCTTCATTAAGGTGATACCTTCAGTACTGCTACAGTGATACCTTCATTATATTGATACCTTCATTGCTACTACAGTGCTAACTTTATTATAGTGATACCTTTATTATAGTGATAATTTCAATATTAGCATATTTATACTTTTATTATATTGATACCTTTATCATAGATATACCTTCGTTACTAGTATAGTGATACCTTTATTATAGTGATACCTTCTTTAAATTTATATCTTCATTACTAGTATAGTGTTACCTTTATTATAGTGATACGTTCATTATAGTGATACCTTTATTACAAGCATAGTGATACCTTCATTATAGTGATACCTTCATCGCTAGTATATTAATACCTTAATTATAATGATACCTTCACTACAAGTATAGTGATGCCTTTATTATAGTGATACCTTCATTATCATTATAGTGATACTTTCATTATAATGATGCCTTCATTACTGGTATAGCGATAGCTTATTACTATTATAGTGACTCTTTCATTAATAATATAGTGATACCTTTATTACTAGTATAGTGATACTTCCATAGCTAGTATAGTGCTACCTTCATTACTAGTATAGTGATACCTTCATTACTAGTATAGTGATACCTTCATTACAGTGATACCTTCTTTATAGAGATACCTTCATTATAGTTAACCTTTATTAATAGTATAGTGATATCTTCACTTTAGTGATACCTTCATTAAAGTGATACTTTCCTTATAGTTATACCTTTATCATTAGTATAGTGATACTTTCATTATAGTGACACTTTCATCATAGTGATACATTCACTATAATGATACCTTCATTACTAGTATAGTTTTACCTTTATTATGGGTATACCTTCAATACTAGTATAGTGATATCTTAAATATTGTGATACCCTCATTATTACTAATGATACCCTCATCATAGTGATACCTTCATTATAGTGATACCTTCATTACAGTGATATCTTCATTACTAGTATAGTAATACCTTCATAATAGTGCTACCTTCATTAGACCTATACCGTCATTACTAGCATAGTGATATCTTCATTATAGTGATACCTTCCTTACTAGTATAGTGATACCTTCATTATACTGATACCTTCATTAGAATGATACCTTCATTATAGTGATAACTTCATTACTACTACCTTGTTTATCACTGCAGTGATACCTTCCTTACTAGTATAGTGATACCTTTATTATAGTGTTACCTATAATGAAGTATAGTATGGTATAGCGATACCTTTATTACTATTATAGTGATACATTCATTACTAGTATAGTGATACCTTCATTATAGTGATACCTTCATTAATGTTATACCTTCATTACTAGTATACTGATGCCTTAATTATAGTGATACTTTCATTACTATTATATTGATACCTTCATTAATAGTATAGTGATTTCTTCATTATGGTGATACTTGCATTAAAGTGATACCTTCATTATATTGAAATCCTCATTACAAGTATAGTGATTCCTTCGTTATAGTGATACTTTCATTATAGTGGTACCTTTATTACTAATTTATTAATATCTTCCTTACTAGTATACAGAAACTTTCATTGTACTGATACCTTCATTACTAGTGTAGTGAGATTTTATTACAGTGATACTTTCAGTACTACTACAGTGATACCTTCATTATTTTGATACCTTCATTACTACTCCAGTGATACCTTCATTATAGTACTATCTTCATTATAGTTATACCTTCTCTACTAGTATAGTGATACCTTCATTATAGCGATACCTTCATTATGGATATACCTTCATTTCTAGTATAGTGATACCTTCATTATAGTGATAACTCATTACTTCTATTTTGATACCTTCATTACTAGTATAATGATACCATTATTACCAGTATACTGATACCTTCATTATGGTGATAACCTCATTACTACTATAGTGATATATTCTTTAATAGTATAGAGATACCTTCATTATAGTTATATTTTCATTACTATTATTGTGATACCTTCATTATAGTGATACCTTTATTACCAGCATTTTGATACCTTATTATAGTGATACCTTCATTACTTATACATTGATACATTCATTATTGTGATACCTTCATTACTAGTATAATGATACCTTCATTATAGTGATAACGTCATTACTAGTATAGTGATATTTCATTATAGTGATACCTTCATTATAGTGATGCCTTCATTACTAGAATAGCGATACCTTCAATACTATCATAGTAATACCTTCATTACTAGTATAGTGATACCTTCATTAAAATTATACCCTCCTTACTAGTATAGTGATACCTTCATTATAGTAATACCTTCATTACTAGTATAGCGATACCTTCATTACTATTATAAAGGTACATTCATTACTAGTATTGTGATGCCTTCATTGTAGTGATAACTTCAATACTAGTATAGTGATAGCTTCATTTAAGTGATGCCGTCATTACTACTATAGTGATGCCTTCATTTAAGTGATAACTTTATTATTAGTATAGTGATACCTTCATTATAGTGATATTCTCATTACTAGTATAGTGATACCTTTATTATAGTGAATCTTTCATTATAGTGATACCTTCATTACTAGTTTAGTAATACCTTCCTTACTAGTAGAGTGATACCTTCATTATAATGGTGCCTTCATTACTAGTTCAGTGATTCCTTCATTAAAGTGATACCTTCAGTACTACTACAGTGATACCTTCATTATACTGATACCTTCATTACTACTACAGTGTTACCTTCATTATAGTGATACCTTTATCATAGTGATAACTTCATTATATATAGTATACTTCATTATATGATACTTCATTAATGATACCTCTTCTATAAGTGATACCTTCATATAGTGATATTCATTAAATGAAACCTTCATAAAGTGATACCTTCATTATTAGTATAGTGATACTTTCGTTATGATGATGCCTTAATTACTAGTATAGCGATACCTTCATTACTATTATGATGATACTTTCATTACTAGTATAGTGATACCTTTATCACTAGTATGGTGATACTTTCATGGTTAGTATAATGATACCTTCATTTTAGTGCTACCTTTATTGCTAGTATAGTGATAGCTTTATTACTAGTATAGTGATACCTTCATTATAGTGATACCTTTATTATAGTGATACCTTCATTACTACTACAGTGATATCTTCATTTCCAGTACAGTAATACCTTCATAACTAGTATAGTAATACCTTCATTATAGTGAAACCTTCATTGACACTACTTTGATACTTTCATTATAGCTGGTTAATAGTTTGACTGACCTTGGCCACACAAGCAGGCTGCTATAGCTTCATTTCCTTTGTTTCACAAGTTGCTTGTTGATGGATTATTCAGCTGAATCGCACAAACAGCTTTGTGACACCCTCACTGGTTGGGCCACACAAGCGAGTTCATGTTGAATTCACTTCCCTGCGTCACAGGCAACTTGTTGATAACTTCACGTCCCTGGATCACACAGGCAACTTGTTGATAACTTCACTTCCCTGGGTCACACAGGCAACTTGTTGATAACTTCACTTCCCTGGGTCACACAGGCAACTTGTTGATAACTTCACTTCCCTGGATCACACAGGCAATTTGTTAATAACTTCACGTCCCTGGATCACACAGGCAACTTGTTGATAACTTCACTTCCCTGGATCACACAGGCAACTTGTTGATAACTTCACTTCCCTGGGTCACACAGGCAACTTGTTGATAATTTCACTTTCCTGGGTCACACACGCAACTTGTTGATAACTTCACTTTCCTGGGTCACACAGGCAACTTGTTGATAACTTCACTTCCCTGGGTCACACAGGCAACTTGTTGATAACTTCATTTACCTGAGCCGCATAAGCGGCTTGTTGATATCTTCACTTACCTGGGTCGACCATAGAACACTCCTGGGACACAGTGCGTTGGTCGAAACCTTTCCCTAGCGAGAACTGACTCATGAAGGAAGGAGTTGATGATAGAATGTTGAGAGAATCCTCCTGAGATACGTAAATATTCAGACAAGAGAAGGAACCGTGAGCGATATTTGATTTCACTCTTAGTCTTCCTATAAACCAATTTGCATGGTAGATATTACAAATAAAAAGAACTTCGCGAGTAACTGGCAACTGTGGCGTTATTCCGGGAGCAGGCAGTCTGCCGCCGCTAGAGCGATCAGTGTGTCGCCGGCCACCGGAGGGTGTATTTGTACGTGTGTTGTGAAGTCAGGATTTATTTCATCTTGTCTTTCACTATAGTGCTTATGATGAAAGTCAGAGTTGAATAATACTAACTGTGTGGTTCTTAATAAAAAATAATTGACTACCAAGTGTCATGGTAAAGATACATTCATCCAAAACCTTAATCATGTGGATCATTTACTCATTACGGCTAAATACATGGTATGTTAAACGTCTCTTTACCTTCTTTTATGACGTAATCTTTATTAAGATCTACTTTGATATGCGTACTTGTTACAAAGACGCTGGTAAATGATAGGAATTTGTGACAGAACTATGATTATTGAATTTTGATTTAACTGTATGAGAAGATTGCATCTCCATATGTTCTTGCAATATTAGATTATCACAACTTCATCAGACCTCTTGATGCATCTTACTTTACTGAGATAGACAATAAAATTTGCAATATGAATCAACACAACCACAAAGCACCCATTCTTCCGCTGTATATCTACGTCTACATACATACATGCATACCAGGTGGCGCCAGAAACACACGGAGAACGGCCTCATTTGCTCACATTCACTCTCTACCTATAATATGCACCGATGAGACTTACCTAAGAACAATCAAGCCCCATAGACCCCTCCATGGTTTCCCCTGACCACTGTATATGCCATGATTTAGCTCTGACATCACGTCATCCTCTGTATACCATATCGCTCCATTTTGATCTGTCTCATACATGCCTCGTATCCTCCTGCAGGTTGACTTCGTTAATATAAAACAACTTTCACTTTATCCTTCTATCTCGTCCTCATTCTCTCCCTCCTTGTTCTCTTCCCTTCTGATGCACATATCCTCCTAGTCAGTCTCTCCTCACTCACACTCTCCATATGCCTAAAACATTTCAGCAAAACCTGCTCAGCTCTCTCAGATATACTCTACTCACTTCTACCTTTTTCTTTCTTACTGAGGAAACCACATTCTTTACTCGGTCATCCCTCCTTACACCACATGTTGTTCTCAAACGATTCATTTCTAGCGTATCCACTATCTTCAGCACACTTGCATTTAAGACTCACAACTTACATTTGTCGGGACAAATATATCATCAAACATATCTATCTTTGCCCTCACAGACAGTGACCTCTCTTTCCACGCACTCGTCAACGCACCTAAGATTATAGCCCCTTCACATACCCAATAGATCTCTTCAGCTCCCATAGTCCTATCCGCTGCCATGTCCACACCCAGATTTTCTCCATTCAAGCTCAAGCTCAAACCAAGCTGTGTCTTTGTCTTAAGAAACTTTATAACTTCAGTTTTATTCACATTTACTCTTAGTTTTCTCCTTCCACACGCACTCAAAGCTCAGGCACCAGCTTCTGAAGTTATAAACAAACAATTGACTCTGCCTCTCTACCACAACAGACTGCAGATCCGCTACTCTCTCCAATTCCGTCCCGTTTACCTCCCTCACCACTCCATTCATAAACAAATTAAAAAGCCATGGTGACTTCACTTATTCTTGCCGCAGACTATCCCTTACCACTTATCCCTCTTTCTTCATACGACACCCACACCATGTATTTGTAACGCCTTCCACAGAACATCTATACCAACACTCTCATAAGCTCTCTCCAGTTCCATATATGCCACATACAGATTCTTGTCGCTCACTAAGAATTTCTTGCAAAGATTCTTCAAAGCAAGTACCTGATCGACACGTCCTCTGCCGTTCCAGAAGACACAGTATTTCTCCCCAAACTGCCGTTTTGCACACGCCACCACCCTTTCAATCACTACTCTCACATGCAACTTATTACCCAACAAACTTACACTTCAATAATTCGAGCATTCACTTTGGTACCTTGTGCCTTTACACAGTGGCATTGTACAGGTATTCCGTTAATCCTCAGGCACCTCACCTTGATCAATACATTCAATGAACATCCTAACTTACCAGTCAACAACGCACTCACCGTTTTCTTAAGAAATTCAACTGAAATCCCATCCACTCCTGCCGCGCTGTCGCGCTTCATCATCTGCATGGCATTCACCACCTCTTCTCTTTCCACTCTTACCCTTCGAATACCTTCACGTTCCCCCCCCCCCCCCCCCCCCGGAAAAAAAACGCCAACCTATCTTTTAATATAGTGCAATTGAAAGGGTGATAGTAGTACCACAAGTGGTATCAGCAAATGATATTTTTGGATATGAGTGACAGGATAACATGAATCAAAGAAGCACATAGTCCATATAAAAACAGTCTCCAGTTTAGTAATCTGTTTTGTGTCTCAGAAGTGAAACAGAATTTGAATATTTCTCCTAATAATGTATATATATTTTTCAATGAATCTATATTGTTTATAGTAATATGGATCAAAAATTTTTTTCATACGTCAAATAGTTGCTCATTTTCCTCATATGCTTATGAATATCATTTCCATACTTTTTTCAAAAAAAGATGATAGTAAGAAGGAATAGAAATATGGCTGCCAGGCAATTAATGAAATTGACCTATGTACAAAAGAAAAGTTTGAATTGCACTTGATTCTAACATTCAATAGCCCTTCATGATATTCTCATTTCTTCTTTGCGGTATGCCACTTGCTTTCTTCAGTGATCTTCCCATTTGTTCTTTTCTTCTCACATTATTCACCTCCTCAACAAAATGATTTTTCACCTGATGTTTACGGATAGTCTCTCATTCCAGCTCTCATACGCCATCTATTTCAACTCCTGCAAGCTCTTACAATAAAGCTTTCAAGTTTGTATAGACCTTCACTAATCTTAATGTTATGATTCTTTGTGAATTTAGTTATAGAAGATTCAATGATATTTGTGGTGATAAAGGAGCTATAGGTAACAACTGAATTGGCAGACCCAAACACCAGCACCCGGTAACACTTGTTTATCAATGACGTCTTAGCTACGTCTCTTCCTTGTTTGTCATGTCTTTATGTTGAAAGCTCCAGTCATGGACAGAAGTCCACATCAAGGCCCTACCTTAATGGAAATGTAGAGAGAATTATGAAATGGAAAAAGAGAAGACGAGGGGAAAGTACTCACGAACTTTTGAGAAAGTGAAAAGCCTGTCTTTTGAAATGTGTCAGGTCATAGTATTGGAAAAGACATGAGAGGGTAGAGAGTTCCAGAGCTTCGATGAATAGGGAAAGAAGCAGGCATCAAAACGGCCCACCCTTGAGTTGCTGATGGCCACACACTATTCATGTGACCCAATAGCTTGCCGAGTATTGCGTGGTCTAGCTAGTGGTGTGGGCACACAAGCAGCCAGCTCTCAGGAGCAAAAACCTAAAGTAATACCTATAGGATAGGGTAAGTAAACCAACACTGCAGCGTATGGCAAGAAGTCAGGTTTGGAAGTTAGCCATGGACGGTTTATAACGCGGATCGCTTTCGACTCACCTCTGTCAAGTAAGGATACAGAGCTCGAACTACCTCAAATGTGAGAGCAGTACTCCATACAAGGACAAGTCAGTCCCTTGTATAAATGTACTATCTGTTTAGAAGAGAATTTTCGACACCTAAACATGACACCCAGTTTCTTAGAAGGAGACTTAGCTATTCCTGTAATGTGGGGTTTCCAAGAAAGAATGGATATTACAGTAACGCCATGTGTGATCATTGAGTCAAGAGGTGGAATTACCAAACCGGAGGAAGGAGAAGCGAGAAATGTGAGGAATTTTCTATAGAGAGATGAGAGAAACTGGGTCTTGGAGGCTTTAAACTTAACAAGATTTTGTGTACCCCACTGAGATATCCTGTCTAAGTCTGAGTTTATTGAGGGAGCTGTGTCAAGACGAGATGCAGGTCGAGTGAGAGAAGAGGGAATTGAAGGATGTGGATGAATACCGTGTTGATTCGTCACCGTATGAGTACATTGCATTATTTGTTGAGGAGAGGAAATCGTTGAAAAAAAGAAGAAAAAGTGTAGGTTGCGGTACAGAACCTTGAGAGACACCACTTTTGATGGAGGAAATGGGAGAGGCTGATCCATCAACAGCCACAGAAATAGATCGGACTAAGAGGAAGTTAGATATGAAGGAGCAAAGTGAGGGAGGGAAGCCAAAAGAGGGGAGCTTTAAGATGAGACTCCGATGCCACACCCTGTCAGAAGCCTTAGATTTGTCAAGGGCAACTATACTTGACTCCCCCAAATCTTTCAGGGATGATGACCAGATAATAGTAAGACAGGAAAGAATATCACTAGTGGATCTCGCCTTACGGAAGCCACACCGGTGATCAGAGAGAAGACTGCGATTTTCGAGGTGTTGAAGGATATTGGAGTTGAGGAGGGATTCAAAGACTTTGGAAATGATAGATGTCAAAGCAATAGGGCAATAATTAGATGGGCCAGAACATTCACCCTTTTTAGGAATTGGATGAATCAATGCTTGCTTCCAAGGAGAAGGAAAAGTTTTGGCTTTGATATTGAACGGAACAGACGAGTAAGCACAGGTGCAAGTTCAGAGGCACACTCTTTCAGTACACGGGGATGGATGCCATCAGGACTGTAAGCGTTGCTTGTGTCCAGAGAAAGAAGCGCTTTTCGGACAGTCCGAAAAGAGATTACAGGAAGGGGCATAGGATTAGTAAGAGGAGCATCAGAAGGTGAAGGGATGTTAGAATTATCTAAGGGGGAGTTAGAGGAGAAACGCAAACCGAAGAGCATTGCCTTTGTCTGCGGGAGAGATAGCTATAGTACCGTCAGAGCGGAAAAGTGAAGGGAAGGTAGAGCGACAGAAGTTGTTAGAGATGCCCTTAGCTAAAGATCAGAAAGACCTATCAGTGGATGACGAGGAGAGATTATGGCACTGACAGTTCTACGTCCTCTGTATCATTCTTGTATCTCCCCTGATGGTGTGATCATTATACGAAAGTACACTTGGGAACTTTTAGTCGCCTTCTACGACACGCAGGGAATACGACACGCACGAATATTCTTTCTCCCCTATCCCCAGGGATAACGTATATATATATATATATATATATATATATATATATATATATATATATATATATATATATATGTATATATATATATATTTATTTATATATTTATTTTGCTTTGTCACTGTCTCCAGCGTTAGCGATGTAGCGCAAGCAAACAGACGGAAGAATGGCCCAACCCACCCACATACACATTTATATACGTACACGTCCACACACGCAAATATACATACCTATACATCTCAACGTATACATATATATACACACACAGACACATACATATATACACATGTACATAATTCATACTGTCTGCCTTTATTCATTCCCATGGTCACCTCGCCACACATGAAATAACAACCCCCTCCCTCCTCATGTGTGCGAGGTAGCGCTAGGAAAAGACAAGAATGGCCCCTTTCCTTCACACTCACTCTCTAGCTGTCATGTAATAATGCACCGAAACCACATCTCCCTTTCCACATCCAGGCCCCGCAGAACTCTCCATGGTTTACCCCAGACGCTTCACATGCCCTGGTTCAATCCATTTACAGCACGTCGACCCCGGTATTCCACATCTTTCCAATTCACTCTATTCCTTGCACGCCTTTCACCCTCCTGCATGTTCAGGCCCCGATCACTCAAAATCTTTTTCACTCCATCTTTCCACCTCCAATTTGGTCTCCCACTTCTCGTTCCCTCCACCTCTGACACATATATCCTCTTTCTCATTCTTTCTTCACTCATTCTCTCCATGTGACCAAACCATTTCAAAACACCCTCTTCTGCTCTCTCAACCACACTCTTTTTATCACCACACATCTCTCTTACCCTATTATTACTTGCTCGATCAAACCACCTCACACCACATATTGTCCTCAAACGTCTCATTTCCAGCACATCCACCCTCCTGCGCACAACTCTATCCATAGCCAACGCCTCGCAACCATACAACATTGTTGGAACCACTAATCCTTCAAACATACCCATTTTTGCTTTCGAGATAATGGTCTCGACTTCCACACATTCTTCAAGGCTCCCAGAATTTTTGCCCCCTCCCCCACCCAATGATTCACTTCTGCTTCCATGGTTCCATCCGCTGCCAAATCTACTCCCAGATATCTGAAATACTTCACTTCCTCCAGTTGACTTGACCCTCGACCCTACTGTACCTAATACCCTTCCTCTTATTCACATTTACTCTAAACATTCTTCTCTCACACTTTACCAAACTCAGTCACCAGCTTCTGCAGTTTCTCACATGAATCAGAGACCAGCGCTATATCATCAACGAACAAAAACTAACTTACATCCCAAGCTCTCACATCCACAACAGACTTCAAACTTGCCCCTCGCTCCAAAACCCTTGCATTCACCTCCCTAACAACCCCATCCATAAACAAATTAAACAACCATGGAGACATCACACACCCCTGCCGCAAACCTACATTCACTGAAAACCAATCACTTTCCTCTCTTCCTACACGTACACATGCCTTACATCCTCGATAAAACCTTTTCACTGCTTCTAACAACTTGCCTCCCACACCATATGTTCTTAATACCTTCCACAGAGCATCTCTATCAACTCTATCATATGCCTTCTCCACATCCGTAAATGCTGCATACAAATCCATTTGTTTTTCTAAGTATTTCTCACATACATTCTTCAAAGCAAACACCTGATCCACACATCCTATACCACTTCTGAAACCACACTGCTCTTCCCCAATCTGATACTCTGTACATGCCTTCACCTTCTCAATCAATACCCCCCCGTATAATTTACCAGGAGTACTCAACAAACATATACCCCTGTAATTTGAGCACTCACCTTTGTCCCCTTTGCCTTTGTACAATGACACTATGCAAGCGTTCCTCCAATCCTCAGGCACCCCACCATGAATCATACATACATTAGATAACCTTACCAACCAGTAAACAATAGAGTCACCCCCTTTTTTAATAAATTCCACTGCAATACCCTCCAAACCCGCTGCCTTGCCGGCTTTCATCTTCCGCAAAGTTTTTACTACCTCTTGTCTGTTTACCAAATCATTTCCCCTAACCCTCTCACTTTCCGCACCGCCTTGACCAAAACAACCGTTATCTGCCACTCTGTCATCAAACACATTCAACAGACCTTCAAAATACTTACTCCATCTCCTTCTCACATCACCACTACATGTTATCACCTCCCCATTAGCCCCCTTCACTGCAGTTCCCATTTGTTCCCTTGTCGTACGCACTTTATTTACCTCCTTCCAAAACATCTTTTTATTCTCCCTAAAATTTAATGATACTCTCTCACGCCAACTCTCCTTTGCCCTCTCTTCCACCTCTTGCATCTTTCTCTTGACCTCCTGCCTCTTTCTTTTATACACCTCCCACTCATTTGCATTATTTCCCTGCAAAAATCATTCAAATGCCTCTCTCTTCTCTTTTGCTAATAATCCTACCTTTTCATCCGACCACTCACTACCCTTTCTAATCTGCCCACCTCCCACGCTTCTCATGCCACAAGCGTCTTTTGCGTAAGCCAACACTGCTTCCCTAAATACATTCCATTCCTCCCCCACTCCCCTTACCTCCTTTGTTCTCACCTTTTTCCATTCTGTAGTCAGTCTCTCCTGGTACTTCCTCACACAAGTCTCCTTCCCAAGCTCACTTACTGTCACTACTCTCTTCACCCCAACATTCTCTCTTCTTTTCTGAAAACCTCTAAAAATCTTCACCTTCGCCTCCACAAGATAATGATCAGACATCCCCCCAGTTGCACCTCTCAGCACATTAACATCCAAAAGTCTCTCTTTCGCGCGCCTATCAATTAACACGTAATCCAATAACGCTCTCTGGCCATCTCTCCTACTTACATACGTATACTTATGTATAACTCTCTTTTTAAACCAGGTATTCCCAATCACCAGTCCTTTTTCAGATTACAAATCTACAAGCTCTTCACCATTTCTGTTCACAACACTGAACACCCCATGTATACCAATCATTCCCTCAACTGCCACATTACTCACCTTTGCATTCAAATACCCATCACTATAACCCGGTCTCGTGCATCAAAACCACTAACACACTCATTCAGCTGCTCCCAAAACACTTGAATCTCATGATCTTTCTTCTCATGCCCAGGTGCATATGCAACAATAATCACCCATCTCTCTCCATCAACTTTCAGTTTTACCCATATCAATGTTGAATTTACTTTCTTACACTCTATCACATACTTCCACCACTCCTGTTTCAGGATTAGTGCTACTCCTTCCCTTGCTTTTGTCCTCTCAGTAACCCCTGACTTTACTCCCAAGACATTCCCTAACCACTCTTCCCCTTTACATGTGAGCTTCGTTTCACTCAGAGGCAAAACATCCATGTTCCTTTCCTCAAACATACTACCTATCTCTCCTTTTTTATCATCTTGGTTACATCCACACGCATTTAGACACCCCAATCTGAGCCTTTGAGGAGGATGAGCACTACCCCCGTGACTCCTTCTGTTTCCCGTTTTAGAAAGTTAAAATACAAGGAGGGGAGGGTTTCCAGCCCCTCGCTCCTGTCCCCTTTAGTCGCCTTCTACGACATGTAAGGAATGCGTGGGAAGCATTATTTCTCTCCTGAAACAGGAGTGGTGGGAGTATGTGACAGAGTGTAAGAAAGTAAACTCTAGATTGATATGGGTAAAACTGAAAGTGAATGGAGAGAGATGGGTGATTATTGGTGCATATGCACCTGGGCATGAGAAGAAAGATCATGAGAGGCAAGTGTTTTGGGAGCAGCTGAGTGAGTGTATTAGTAGTTTTGATGCACGAGACCGGGTTATAGTGATGGGTGATTTGAATTCAAGGGTGAGTAATGTGGAAGTTGAGGGAATAATTGGTGTACATGGGGTGTTCAGTGTTGTAAATGGAAATGGTGAACAGCATGTAGATATATTTGCTGAAAAGGACTGGTGATTGGGAATAACTGGATTAAAAAGAGAGATATAATAAGTATACGTATGTAAGCATGAGAGATGGCCAGAGAGCGTTATTGGATTACGTGTTAATTGATAGGCGCGCGAAAGAGAGACTTTTGGATGTTAATGTGCTGAGAGGTGCAACTGGAGGGATGTCTGATCAATATCTTGTGGAGGCGAAGGTGAAGATTTGTAGAGGTTTTCAGAAAAGAAGAGAGAATGTTTGGGTGAAGAGAGTGGTGAGAGTAAGTGAGCTTGGGAAGGAGATTTGTGTGAGGAAGTACCAGGGGAGACTGAGTACAGAATGGAAAAAAGGGGAGAACAAAGGACATAAGGGGAGTGAGGGAGGAATGGGGTGCATTTAGGGAAGCAGTGATGGCTTGCGCAAAAGATGCTTGTGGCAGTTAAAAGCGTGGGAGGTGGGCAGATTAGAAAGGGTAGTGAGTGGTGGGATGAAGAAGTAAGATTATTAGTGAAAGAGAAGAGAGAGGCATTTGGACGATTTTTGCAGGGAAATAATGCAAATGAGTGGGAGATGTATAAAAGAAAGAGACAGGAGGTCAAGAGAAAGGTGCAAGAGGTGAAAAAGAGGGCAAATGAGAGTTGGGGTGAGAGAGTATCATTCAATTTTAGGGAGAATAAAAAAAATATTTTGGAAGGAGGTAAATCATGTGCGTAAGACAAGGGAATCAATGGGAACTTCAGAAAAGAGTGCTAATGGGGAGGTGATGTGAGACGGAGATGGAGTGAGTATTTTGAAGGTTTGTTGAATGTGTTTGATGGTAGAGTGGCAGATATAGGGTGTTTTGGTCGAGGTGGTGTGCAAAGTGAGAGGGTTAGGGAGAATGATTTGGTAAACAGAGAAGAGGTAGTAAAAGCTTTGCGGAAGATGAAAGCCGGTAAGGCAGCAGTTTGGATGATATTGCAGTGGAATTCATTAAAAAAGTGCGTGACTATATTGTTGACTGGTTGGTAAGGTTATTTAATGTAAATATAACTCATGGTGAGGTGCCTGACGATTGGCGGAATGCTTGCATAGTGGCATTGTACAAAGGCAAAGGGGATAAAAGTGAGTGCTCAAATTACAGAGGCATAAGTTTGTTGATGATTCCTGGTAAATTATATGGGAGGGTATTGATTGAGAGGATGAAGGCATGTACAAAGCATCAGACTGGGGAAGAGCAGTGTGGTATCAGAAGTGGTAGAGGATGTGTGGATCAGGTGTTTGCTTAGAACAATGTATGTCAGAATTATTTTTAAAAGCAAATGAATTTGTTTGTAGGATTTATGGATCTGGAAAAGGCAAATGATACAGTTGATACAGATGCTCTGTGGAAGGTATTAAGAATACGTGGTGTGGGAGGCAAGTTGTTAGAAGCAGTGAAAATATTTTATCGAGGATGTAAGGCATGTGTATGTGTAGGAAGAGAGGAAAGGGATAGGTTCTCAGTGAATGTAGGTTTGCGGCAGGGGTGTGTGATGTCTCCATGGTTGTTTAATTTGTTTATGGATGGGGTTGTTAGGGAGGTGAATGCAAGAGTTTTGGAAAGAGGGGCAAGTATGCAGTGTGTTGTGGATGAGAGAGCTTGGGAAGTAAGTCAGTTGTTGTTCGCTGATGATACAGCGCTGGTGGCTGATTCATTTGAGAAACTGCAGAAGCTGGTGACTGAGTTTGGTAAAGTGTGTGAAAGAAGAAAGTTAAGAGTAAATGTGAATAAGAACAAGGTTATTAGGTACAGTAGGGTTGAGGGTCAAGTCAATTGGGAGGTAAGTTTGAATGGAGAAAAGCTGGATTAAGTGAAGTGTTTTAGATACCTGGGAGTGGATCTGGCAGCGGATGGAACCATGGAAGCGGAAGTGAATCATAGTGTGGGGGAGGGGGCGAAAATCCTGGGAGCCTTGAAGAATGTGTGGAAGTCGAGAACAGTATCTCGGAAAGCAAAAATGGGTATATTTGAATGAATAGTGGTTCCAACAATGTTGTATGGTTGCGAGGCGTGGGATATGGATAGAGTTGTGCGCAGGAGGGTGGATGTGCTGGAAAAGAGATGCTTGAGGACAATATGTGGTGTGAGGTGGTTTGATCGAGTAAGTAATGTAAGGGTGAAAGAAATGTGTGGAAATAAAAAGAGTGTGGTTGAGAGAGCAGAAGAGGGTGTTTTGAAATGGTTTGGTCACATGGAGAGAATGAGTGGGTAAAGATTGACCATGAGGATATATGTGTCAGAGGTGGAGGGAACGAGAAGTGGGAGACCAAGTTGGAGGTGAAAAGATGGAGTGAAAAAGATTTTGTGTGATCGGGGCCTGAACATGCAGGAGGGTGAAAGGCGTGCAAGGAATAGAGGGAACTGGA
>NC_092242.1:44983979-44993979 GCF_036320965.1 Panulirus ornatus | reverse complement strand
TAGGACCATTACAAACACACTTAGTGGTGCATAGGACCATTACAAACACACTTAGTGGTGCATAGGACCATTACAAACACACTTAGTGGTGCATAGGACCATTACAAACACACTTAGTGGTGCATAGGACCATTACAAACACACTTAGTGGTGCATAGGACCATTACAAACACACTTAGTGGTGCATAGGACCATTACAGACACACTTAGTGGTGCATAGGACCATTACAAACACACTTAGTGGTGCATAGGACCATTACAAACACACTTAGTGGTGCATAGGACCATTACAAACACACTTAGTGGTACATAGGACCATTACAAACACACTTAGTGGTGCATAGGACCATTACAAACACACTTAGTGTTGCATAGGACCATTACAAACACACTTAATGTTTCATAGGACCATTACAAACACACTTAATGTTGCATAGGACCATTACAAACACACTTAGTGTTGAATAGGACCATTACAAACACACTTAGTGGTGCAGAGGACCATTACAAACACAGTGTTGCATAGGACCATTACAAACACACTTAGTGGTGCATAGGACTATTACAAACACACTTAGTGGTGCATAGGACCATTACAAACACACTTAGTGGTGCATAGGACCATTACAAACACATTTAGTGGTGCATAGGACCATTACAAACACACTTAGTGGTGCATAGGACCATTACAAACACACTTAGTGGTGCATAGGACCATTACAAACACACTTAGTGGTGCATAGGATCATTACAAACACACTTAGTGGTGCATAGGACCATTACAAATGCACTTAATGGTGCATAGGACCATTACAAACACACTTAGTGGTGCATAAGACCATTACAAACACAGTGTTCCATAGGACCATTACAAACACACTTAGTGTTCCATAGGACCATTACAAACACACTTAGTGTTCCATAGGACCATTACAAACACGCTTAGTGTTCCATAGGACCATTACAAACACACTTAGTGTTCCATAGGACCATTACATACACACTTAGTATGACCATTACAAACACAGTGTTTCATAGGACCATTACAAAGAGTGTTGCTTAGGACCATTACGAACTCACTTAGTGTTGCATAGGACCATTACAAACACACTTAGTGGTTCATAGGACCATTACAATCACACTTAGTGGTGCATAGGACCATTACAAACACACTTAGTGTTCATAAGACCATTACAAACACACTTAGTGTTCCATAGGACCATTACAACACACTTAGTGTTCCATAGGACCATTACAAACACACTTATTGTTGAATAGGACCATTACAAACACACTTAGTATGACCATTACAAACACAGTGTTACATAGGACCATTACAAATAGTGTTGCTTAGGACCATTACGAACTCACTTAGTGTTGCATAGGACCATTACAAACACACTTAGTGTTGCATATGACTATTACAAACACAGTGTTGCATAGAACCATTACAAACACACTTAGTGGTGCCTAGGACCATTACAAACACACTTAGTGTTCCATAGGGCCATTACAAACACACTTAGTGTTCCATAGGACCATCACAAACACACTTAGTGTTGAACAGGACCATTACAAACACACTTAGTATGACCATTACAAACACAGTGTTGCATAGGACCATTACAAATAGTGTTGCTTAGGACCATTACGAACTCACTTAGTGTTGCTGAGGACCATTACGAACACACATAGTGTTGCATAAGACCATTTCAAACACATTTAGTGTTGCTTAGGACCATTACAAACTCACTTAGTGTTGCAGAGGACCATTACGAACACACATAGTGTTGCAGAGGACCATTACAATCACACAGCGTTGCAGATGACTATTACAAACACACTTAGTATTGCATAGGACCATTACAAACACAGTGTTGCAGAGGACCATTACAAACACACTTAGTATTGCATGGGAACCTTGCATACACTGTTTGTATACAGTACACCGTGCCACAATAATCCTATAACCACAAAAGAGGTGTATTTGTCGTGTTAAGAACAAAGCATAGATGATCACATGCTCTTCAAAATAATCGCAAGCTCTTCAAAACAATCGTAAGCTCTTCAAAATAATCACAAGCTCTTCAAAATAATCACAAGCTCTTCAAAATAATCAGAAACTCTTCAAAATAATCGCAAGCCCCTCAAAATAATCTCATGCTTTTCAAAATAATCGCAAGCTCTTCAAAATAATCACAAACTCTTTAAAAAATCGCAAGCTCTTCAAAATATAATCACAAGCTCTTCAAAATAATCACAAGCTCTTGAAAATAATCGCAAGCTCTTCAAAATAATCAAAAGCTCTTCAAAATAATCATAAGCTCTTCAAAATGATCACAAGATCTTCTAAATGATCATAAGGTCTTCAAAATAGTCACATATTCTTGAAAATAATCATAAGCTTTTTAAAACAATAGCAAGCTCTTCAAAATAACCACAAGCTCTTCAAAATAATCGCAAGCTCTTCAATATAAACACAAGCTCTTCAGAATAATCACAAAGTATTCAAATTATCATCCGCTCTTCAAAAAAATCGGAAGCTCTTCAAAATAATCGCAAATTTTACGAAATAATCGCAAGCTCTTCGAAATAATCGTAAACTTCAAAATAATCGCAAGCTCTTCAAGATAATCACAGGCTCTTAAAATTCATCAAGAGCTCTTCAGAATAATCACAAGCTCTTCAAAATAATCATAAGCTCTTCAAGATACTCACAGGTTCTTCAAAATAATCATAAGCTCTTCAAAATACTCACAAGCTATTCAAAATAATCATAAGCTCTTCAAAATAATCACAAGCTCTTCGAAATAATCGGTAGCTCTCCAGATAATCGCAAACTCTTCAAAATAATCGCAATCTCTTCAAAATAATCACAAGCTATTAATAATTATCACAAGCTCTTCAAAATAATCACAAGCTTTTCAAAATAATCATAAGCTCATCAGAATAATCATAAGTTCTTCATAATAATCATAAGCCCTTCAAAATAATCATAAGCTCTTCAGAATAATCACAAGCTCTTCAAAATAATCATAAGCTCTTCAAAATCATCAGAAGCTCCTCAAAATAATCATAAGCGCTTCAAAATAATCGCAAGCTCTTGAAAATAATCGCAAGCTCTTCAAAATTATCAAAAGGTGTTCAAAACGATCACAAGGTTTTCAGAATTATCAGAGGCTCTTCAACATAATGGCAAGCTCTTGAAAATAATGACAAGCTCTTCAAAATAATCGCAAACTCTTCAAAATAGTCGCTAGCTCTTCAAGATAATCACAAGTTCTTAAGATTTATCACAAGCTCTTCAAAATTATCACAATCTCTTCAAAATGATCTCAAGCTCTTCAGAGTAATCATAAGCTCTTCAAAATAATTTCAAGCTCTTCAAAATAATCACAAGCTCTTCAGAAAATAATCATAAGTTCTTCAAAATACCCACAAGCTCTTCAAAATAATCGGAATCTCTTCAAATAATCGCAAGCTTTTCAAAATAGTCACAAGCTCTTAATAATTATCACAAGCTCATCAAAATAATCACAAGCTCTTCAAAATAATCATAAGCTCTTCAAAATAATCGCAAGTATTTCAAAATAATCATAAGCTCTTCAAAATAATCACAAGCTCTTCAAAATAATCATAAGCTCTTCAAAATAATCATAGGCTCTTCAAAGTAATCGTAAGTTCTTCAAAATAACCGCAAGCTCCTAAAAATAGTCATGAGCTCTTCAAAATGATCACAAGCTCTTCAAAATTATCATAAGCTCTTCAAAATTATCAGAAGCTCCTCAAAATAATCATAAGCGCTTCAAAATAATCGCAAGCTCTTCAAGATAATCACATTTTCTTAAGATTTATCACAAGCTCCTCAAAATAATCACAAGCTCTTCAAAATAATCACAAGCTCTTCAGAATAATCATAAGCTCTTCAAAATAATTTCAAGCTCTTCAAAATAATCGCAAGCCCTTCAAAATAATCACAAACTCTTACAAATCATCACAAGCTTTTCAAAATAATCACAAGCTCTTCAAAATAATCATAAACTCTTCAAAATAATCACAAGCCCTTCAAAATAATCGCAAGCACTTCAAGATAATCATAAGCTCTACAAAATAATCCCAAGCTCTTCAAATTGATCATAAGCTCTTTAAGATAGTCACAAGTTCTTTGAAATAATCATAAGCTCTTCAAAATAATCGCAAGCTCTTTAGAATAATTGCAAGCTCTTCAAAATAATCATAAGCACTTCAAAATTATCACAAGCTCTTCAAAATAATCATAGGATCTTCAAAATAATCACAAGTTCTTCCAAATAATCGCTAGCTCTTCAAAATCATCACAACCTCTTCAAAATATTCATAATCTCTTCAAAAATAATCACAAGGTTTTGAAAATAATCACAAGCTCTTCAAAATAATAGAAAACTCTTCCAAATAATCGCAAGCTCTTCAAAATGATCGCAAGCTCTTCCAAATAATCGCAAGCTCTTCCAAATAATCACAAGCTTTTCAAAATAATCACGAGCTCTTCAAAATAATCACAAATTCTTCAAAATAATCAGAAAATCTTCAAAATGATCATAAGCTCTTTAAAATAATCACCAGATCTTTGAAATAATCATAAACTCTTCAAAATTATCACAAGCTCTTTAGAATAATTGCAAGCTCTTCAAAATAATCATAAGACCTTAAAATTATCATAAACTCTTCAAAATAATCGCAAGCTTTTCAAAATAATCACAAGCTCTTAAAAATGATCGCAAGCTCTTCAAAATAATCACAAGCTCTTCAAAATAATCACAAGCTCTTCAAAATAATCATAAGCTCTTCAAAATAATCACAAGCTATTCAGAATAATCATAAGCTCTTAAAAATAATCACAAGCTCTTCAAAATAATCGCAAGCTCTTCAAAATAATCGTAAGCTCTTAAAATAATCACAAGTTTTTGAAAATAATCGCAAGCTCTTCAAAATTATCAGAAGCGCTTCAAATTAATCGCAAGCTCTTCAAAATAATCATAAGCTTTTCAAGATAATCACAAGCTCTTGAAAATAACCACCAGCTCTTTAGAATAATCATAAGTTCTTCAAGATAATCACAACCTTTTGAAAATAATCATAAGCTCTTCAAAATAATCATAAGCTCTTCAAAATAATCACAAGCTCTTGAAAATAATCACAAGCTTTTCAAAATAACCATGAACTTCAAAATAATCACAATCTCCTCAAAATAATCACAAGATTTTCAAAATAATCACAAGCTTTTCAAAATAATCACAAGCTTTTCAAAATAATCACAAGGTCTTCAAAATAACCATAAACTTCATAATAATCACAAGCTCCTCAAAATAATCACAAGATCTTCAAAATAATCATAAGCTCTTCAAAATAATCACAAGCTCTTCAAAATAATCGCAACCTCTTCAAAATAATCATAAGTTCTTCAAAATAATCACAAGCTTTTGAAAATAATCGCAAGCTCTTCAAAATAATCATATGCTCTTCAAAATAATCGCATGCTCTTCAAAATAATCGCAAGCTCTTCAAAATGATTATAAGCTCTTCAAAATAATCATAAGCTCTTCAAGATAATCACAAGCTCTTGAAAATAATCGCCAGCTCTGTAAAACAATCACAAGCTTTTCAAATTAATCATAAGCTCTTGGAAATGATCCCAGACTCTTTAAAATAATCATGAGCTCTTCAAAATAATCATAAGCTTTTCAAAATAATCACAAGCTCTTCAAAATAATCGCAAGCTTTTCAAAATAATCATAAGCTCTTCAAAATAACCACAAGCTCTTTAAAATAATCACATGTTCTTCAAAATGATCACAAGCTCTTCAAAATAATCATAAGCTCTTCAAAATAATCACAAGCTCTTCACAGTAATCACAAGCTCTTCAAAATAGTCGCAAGTTCTTGAAAATAATCGCAAGTTCTTTAAAATGATCGTAAGCTCTTTAAAAAACCTCAAACCCTTCAAAATAATCGTAAGCTCTTCAAAATAATCATAAGCTTTTCAAAATAATCGCAAGCTCTTCAAAATATAATCGCAAGCTCTTCAAAATATAATCGCAAGCTCTTCAAAGTATCTTTGCCGTACCACCATACAATAACGATGTCCGTTTTCCTTTCTGTATACTGAACAGATTTTCTTCCTGTCTCTCGATTATGTGGAGTTAGAATATGAAAGTATCAGAGAGAGAGGCAGTTTGGTCATCAGAGAGCACTTAAACCACTTTATGGAAGGCTTGTATGCAATTAAAAACTTTCATACCACATCATAATATGTAATGACAGCTCTGAAAACACGACAGTAAAGTAAAAGTCAGTCATTTCATTTCACTATCTGTAAGGCATTATAGATATGCCACAACTAAACCATAAATGTATCGCAAATCCATAATTTTCCGTCACAGTATGAACAGGAACACAGGTTGTCTGCTAGGAAGCTTGGACACTTAATATATCACACGGAACTGACTATTGTATGTATGTCATACTGAACTGACTACTGCATATATGTCACACTGAACTGACTACTGCATATATGTCACACTGAACTGACTACTGCATATATGTCACACTGAACTGACTACTGCATATATGTCACACTGAACTGACTACTGCATATATGTCACACTGAACTGACTACTGCATATATGTCACACTGAACTGACTACTGCATATATGTCACACAGGATTGACTACTGTATATGTGTCACACTGAACTGACTACTGCATATATGTCACACTGAACTGACTACTTTATATATGTCACACTGAATTGACTACTGTATATATGTCAAACTGAACTGACTACTGTATATATGTCACACTGAACTGACTACTGTATATATGTCAAACTGAACTGACTACTGCATATATGTCACACTAAACTGACTACTGCATATATGTCACACTGAACTGACTACTGCATATATGTCACACTGAACTGACTACTGTATATATGTCACACTGAATTGACTACTGTATATATGTCAAATTGAACTGACTACTGTATATATGTCACACTGAACTGACTACTGCATATATGTCAAACTGAACTGACTACTGCATATATGTCACACTAAACTGACTACTGCATATATGTCACACTGAACAGACTACTGCATATATGTCACACTGAACTGACTACTGTATATATGTCACACTAAACTGACTACTGCATATATGTCACACTAAACTGACTACTGCATATATGTCACACTGAACTGACTACTGCATATATGTCACACTGAACTGACTACTGCATATATATCACACTGAACTGACTACTGCATATATGTCACACTAAACTGACTACTGCATATATGTCAAACTGAACTGACTACTGCATATATGTCACACTAAACTGACTACTGCATATATGTCACACTGAACTGACTACTGCATATATGTCACACTAAACTGACTACTGCATATATGTCACACAGGATTGACTACTGTATATATATCACACTGAACTGACTACTGCATATATGTCACACTGAACTGACTTCTGTATGTATGTCACACTGAACTGACTACTGCATATATGTCACACTGAACTGACTACTGCATATATGTCACCTGAACTGACTACTGCATATATGTCACACTGAACTGACTACTGCATATATGTCACACTGAACTGACTACTGTATAAATGTCACACTGAACTGACTACTGCATATATGTCACACTGAACTGACTACTTTGTATATGTCACACTGAACTGACTACTGTATATATGTCAAACTGAACTGACTACTGTATATATGTCACACTGAACTGACTACTGTATATATGTCAAACTGAACTGACTACTGCATATATGTCACACTAAACTGACTACTGCATATATGTCACACTGAACTGACTACTGTATATATGTCACACTGAACTGACTACTGTATATATGTCACACTGAACTGACTACTGTATATATGTCACACTGAACTGACTACTGCATATATGTCACACTAAACTGACTACTGCATATATGTCACACTGAACTGACTACTGCATATATGTCACACTGAACTGACTACTGCATATATGTCACACTGAACTGACTACTGCATATATGTCACACTAAACTGACTACTGCATATATGTCACACTGTACTGACTACTGCATATATGTCACACTAAACTGACTACTGCATATATGTCACACAGGATTGACTACAGTATATATATCACACTGAACTGACTACTGCATATATGTCACACTGAACTGACTACTGTTTGTATGTCACACTGAACTGACTACTGTATATATGTCACACTGAACTGACTACTGTATGTATGTCACACTGAACTGACTACTGCATATATGTCACACTGAACTGACTACTGCATATATGTCACACTGAACTGACTACTGCATAAATGTCACACTGAAGTGACTACTGTATGTATGTCACACTGAACTGACTACTGTATATATATCACACTGAACTGACTACTGCATATATGTCACACTGAACTGACTACTGTATGTATGTCACACTGAACTGACTACTGCATATATGTCACACTGAACTGACTACTGCATAAATGTCACACTGAACTGACTACTGTATGTATGCCACACTGAACTGACTACTGTATGTATGTCACACTGAACTGACTACTGTATATATATCACACTGAACTGACTACTGCATATATGTCACACTGAACTGACTACTGTATGTATGTCACACTGAACTGACTACTGCATATATGTCACACTGAACTGACTACTGTATGTATGTCACACTGAACTGACTACTGCATATATGTCACACTGAACTGACTACTGTATGTATGTCACACTGAACTGATTACTGCACATATGTCATACAGGATTGGCTACTCCGCCTGCGACGCAGAGAGGCAAGGGTGTTGGGAGAAGTAATATATTCAAATTATGATGGATTAATAGTTGATGGTAAAGTGCTTGAATTCAAGGATCATATAAGGGAAAGTGGTCCAGATAGTGATGGAGTCGTGAAAGCAATCCGTACTGACGAGTTAAGATCTCACCTGCCCTGCCCAGAAGGGGACATGATAACATGGAGGAAAATAAAAGGTAAAGGAAGGGAGGATTGGCCTTCTTAATACAAGATAGTCTCAAGTTTCATAGAACAGTAGAAGACGTTCCCTTCAGAAAATACATAATGGTAAGAGTATCTGTAGGGAAGAAGTGCATAATGCTCTTGATAATATATGATCCTCCAAAGAAATGCAACGATCTAGAACAAACATACAATAATAACAATGCAGGACAATTAGGATGGTACCAGCATAAAGCAGTAAAATACTCTCTTCTCGGTAATGGTAAACTTCTGATAATGTGGATTTTCACTTATAAAGAGATAGACCGAGAAAATTTGGATTTTCATTGTGGTAGGGAGTCGTGGAGACAGGTTTTTTAGTGTAAACAGGACAGTCTATTCCGGCATGTCTTTGAGCAAACTATAATGAAAAGAATTGATATAATTACTAGGTCTTATCTTCACACATACTACCATAGATAGTGAGGATATTATAATGATACACCAATTGAAATAAGTGATTAAGTAATGTTCAAGTTTGATTTTGTGGGACGTGAGGACCATCAAATGAACAGAGGTGAGATGATACTTAAAGAGGAGATGTAATCGGGTAAACTACACCAACCTCAACAATATCTGTCGTAACATAGACTGGGAAGTGGATTTTAGTAGCTAGAGACCAGGGCTTTGTGGTGATAGGTTCTATGAAATTTAGAATGAACGAGTAAGAATATGTTTACCCCTAGTCTCAAATACAGAGGGAATAACAGGAAAGAAGAAAGATTGGTTTGATAAAGATTTAAAGGGCAAAGGAGCTTCGAGATGTACAGTGGCAAGGCAAAGATATAGAGGACCCTCCAGTCAGCCAACATTTGCAAAGGAGAAGAGAGCAAGGTAAGAATAGAACATGACAGGAAGAGGAGGAAAAAGGAAACTCTGAAAAGAATACTCTG
>NC_092242.1:44973979-44978979 GCF_036320965.1 Panulirus ornatus | reverse complement strand
TATATATATATATATATATATATATATATATATACAAAATTAGAAAGGATCACAATTTTGCGCGTGATCAAGATATTCCTATGAGTCCACAGGTAAAATGAAACACGATAAGTTCCCAAATGCACCTTCGTTTAATAATCACATCATCAGGGGAGACACTGAAGATGAATATAACAGTTAGTAGATATACATCGAAGAGACGAAGCTAGGACGCCATTTGGTTAACACGCGATTGTCCAATCGTGTTTTGGAACCACTATTCCCTCAAACATACCCATTTTTGCTCCCCGAGATAACATTCTCGACTTCCACACATTCTTAACCGCTCCCAGAACCTTCGCCCCCTCCCCCACCCTGTGACTCACTTCCGCTTCAATGATTCCATCCGCTACCAAATCCACTCCCAGATATCTAAAATGCTTCACTTCCTGCAGTTTTTCTCCATTCAAACTTACCTCTCAATTAACTTGCCCCTCAACGCTACTGGACCTAATAACCTTGCTCTTACTCACATTTACTTTGAACTTTCTTCTTTCACACACTTTACCAAACCCAGTAACCAAACTCTGCAATTTCTCACCCGAATCAGACACTAGCGCTCTATCATCAGCGAATAACAAGTGACTCACTTTACAAGCCCCCTCATCCACAACAGACTGCATACTTGCCCCTCTCTCCAGAGCTCTTACATTCACTTCCCTAACGACCCCATCCATAAACAAATTAAACAACCATGGAGACATCACACACACTCGCCACAAAGCGACATTCACTTTTCTCGTGATTTATAAGGCCAAAGCTAGATTATTCTTATCAGGTTTTGGCACCACACCTAGAGAAGCCCAAAGTTAAGGTCCAAAGGAGATCATCAAAAATGGCACCAGATTTGAGAGAGCTGAACTCTAGGGAAAGGCTAAAAGCTTTAATTTTGACCAACTTGGAAGAAAGAGGGAGGTGTGACCTGATCACACTTATAATTAATGCAGATCAATGACGTATGCAGTGGATGATTCATCGAAATGTGTAAGAAAAGAACAACTAGAGGACATTGATATGGACACAGGCAAGAAACTTGACAACAAAAGATGTGATGAAGTGCCTTTATAGTATAAGAGTGATGGAATAAGATTAATGAAATTTTTTAAATCAGACAGCATACAGAAATTAAGAAGTAGTATGATGGCAGAGAATGTTCAAGAAATAGGTCCGTACGGGGCCTTACGAGTGTAAAACTCCCTTCTCGTACTTGGCCCGTTTCCTGGTTGTTGAGTAAGCAAGAAAATTCTTTGATAAAAGCTGCTTTTGTTATTTGTAATATGTTGTGACTACAACTCTGCTTCAGAATTATCCTCTTGTCCACCAAGTGCTGTCGTGTAAGAGAATTCTTGTGATCGTTCTCCATGTGTCGCTTAGAAGTACCTTGTTGTATGTGCATTGTAAAGCAACGACTCAAAGATGTAGTTGTCACTCCAATATAGCTACTGGTACGAAGTTCTATACTACCACTGCATCTTCGAGTCGGAAACATACAATACACCTGCGGGAGGTGCACTAAAGCGGCAAATAGAAAAAGATCACAGGAGTTCTTGTAAACGAGAGCAGTTGGTGGGCAACATGACAATTCTCAAGCACTGCGGGAATCTTAACCGTTTGCAAATAATAACAGCAGTTTTATCATTTTCTGCCTTACTCAGAAAATAGGCCAAGTCTAAAGGCTAAGGCTATTTGGCTGTTCCACTCAACAAAGAGCACCGCAGGGAAGGTATCAGATTGCTGACTTGACACGTGAGATCAGGTAACCTATAAATACAGGCCCCAGTCTCCTCTCATTTACAGGAAGTTCACAGAAATCTCCAGGATTTTACTTTTCCTCTCTGTGCATATTCATATTCAATGTTCTCAAGATTTTGTTAGCTTTAGTTTGTGTAGTCGGATGGTGCCCAAAGTAGGGCGAAAACTCATTGTGTAACTTCAGAAAATGTAAAGAAAATGGCAATTGGAAATTTTTCTTTCCCCAGCTTCCTGAAGAAAAAGGAACATGTGTTCGGAAATTGGGAAAAGCCAAAACGAAGGTGCACTTAGGAACTTATCGTGTTTTGTTTTCCACATGGAATCATAGGAATATATTTTATATTTATCTATTATACTTTGTCACTGTCTTCCGCATTAGCGAGGTAGCGCAAGCAAACAGGCGAAAGAATGGCCCAACCCACACACTTACACATGTATATATACATATACGCCCACACACGCACATATACATACACATACATAAATATACATATACATACACAAACATATACATATATACATATGTACATAATTCATACTTGCTGCCTTTATTCATTCCCGTCGACACCTCGTCACACATGAAACGGCACCCCCTACCCCCCCACGCGCTCAGGGTATCGCTAGGAAAAGACAACAAAGGCCACATTCGTTCACACTCAGTCTCTAGCTGCCATGTGTAATGCACCGAAACCACAGCTCCTTTTCCACATCCAGGCCCCACAAAACTATTTCCCTGCAAAAATCGTCCAAATGCCTCTCTCTTCTCCTTCACGAATAATCTTACTTCTTCATCCCACCACTCACTACCCTTTCTAACCTTCCCACCTAGGAAAAGACGACAAAGACTACATTCGTTCACACTCAGTCTCTAGCTGTCATGTGTAATGCACCGAAACCACAGCTCCTTTTCCACATCCAGGTCCCACAAAACTATTTCCGTGCAAAAATCGTCCAAATGCCTCCCTTTTCTCTTTCACTAAAAATCTTACTTAGTCACTCCACCACTTATTACCCTTCTTAATCTGTCCACTTCCAACGCTTCTCATGCCACAAGCATCTTTTGCGCAAGCCATCATTGCTTCCCTAAATACATACCATTCCTCCCCCACTCCCCTTATGTCTTAGCTTTCACCTTTTTCCATTCTGCAATCAGTTTGTCCTGGTATTTCCTCACACAAGTCTCCTTCCCAAGCTTACTTACTCTCATCACTCTCTTCACGCCAACATTTTCTCTTCACTTCTGAAAACCTTTACAAATCTTCACCTTCGCCTCAACAAAATAATGATCAGACACCCCTCCAGTTGCACCTCTCAGCACATTGACATCCAAAAGTCTCTCTCACGCGCCTATCAATTAACACAAAATCCAATAACGCTCTCTGGCCATTTCTTCTACTTACATACGTATACTTATCTCTCTTTTTAAACCAGGTATTCCCAATCACCAGTCCATTTTTAGCACACAGATCTACAAGCTCTTTACCATTTCCATTTACTCACACACACACACACACACACACACACACACACACATATATATATATATATATATATATATATATATATATATATATATATATATATATATATATATATATATATATATATATATAATATATATATATATATGTATATATATGTAGCTTAGACATTGAAGCTTATTGATACAGTGGTTAAATTGATGAGAACTGCTATTGACGTTTGTGTAAATAAATTATACATTTCCTTTTTCCATAGCCAGAGGTTGGACCATTATGTGACATTCATTTTTTCATTCATTTCAAGCTAGAAGTTTCAGTTTTCTAAATTGTTTCTTACATTTTTCATATGTATATATATGTATGTGTGTGTGTGCATATGTATGTGTATGTGTGTGTGTGTGTATATGTATATATACATGTATATTATCCCTGGGGATAGGGGTGAAAGAATACTTCCCAC
The DNA here is from genome assembly GCF_036320965.1 of Panulirus ornatus. Taxonomy (NCBI): domain Eukaryota; kingdom Metazoa; phylum Arthropoda; class Malacostraca; order Decapoda; family Palinuridae; genus Panulirus; species Panulirus ornatus. Next base: position 44,975,247 of record NC_092242.1, on the reverse strand, counting down.
GTATTCCTCGCGTGTCGTAGAAAGCGACTAGAGGGGACGGGAGCGGGGGGCCAGAAATCCTCCCCTCCTTGTATTAACTTTCTAAAATGGGAAACAGAAGAAGGAGTCACGCGGGGAGTGCTCATCCTCCTCGAAGGCTCAGACTGGGGTGCCTAAATGTGTGTGGATGTAACCAAGATGTGAAAAAAGGAGAGATAGGTAGTATGTTTGAGGAAAGGAACCTGGATGTTTTGGCTCTGAGTGAAACGAAGCTCAAGGGTAAAGGGGAAGAGTGGTTTGGGAATGTCTGGGGAGTAAAGTCAGGGGTTAGTGAGAGGACAAGAGCAAGGGAAGGAGTAGCAATACTCCTGAAACAGGAGTTGTGGGAGTATGTGATAGAATGTAAGAAAGTAAATTCTCGATTAATATGGGTAAAACTGAAAGTTGATGGAGAGAGGTGGGTGATTATTGGTGCATATGCACCCGGGCATGAGAAGAAAGATCATGAGAGGCAGGTGTTTTGGGAGCAGCTGAATGAGTGTGTTAGTGGTTTTGATGCACGAGACGGGTTATAGTGATGTGTGATTTGAATGCAAAGGTGAGTAATGTGGCAGTTGAGGGAATAATTGGTATACATGGGGTATTCAGTGTTGTAAATGGAAATGGTGAAGAGCTTGTAGATTTATGTGCTGAAAAAGGACTGATGATTGGGAATACCTGGTTTAAAAAGCGAGATATACATAAGTATACTTATGTAAGTAGGAGAGATGGCCAGAGAGCGTTATTGGATTACGTGTTAATTGACAGGCGTGCGAAAGAGAGACTTTTGGATGTTAATGTGCTGAGAGGTGCAACTGGAGGAATGTCTGATCATTATCTTGTGGAGGCTAAGGTGAAGATTTGTATGGGTTTTCAGAAAAGAAGAGTGAATGTTGTTGTGAAGAGGGTGGTGAGAGCAAGTGAGCTTGGGAAGGAGACCTGTGTGAGGAAGTACCAGAAGAGACTGAGTACAGAATGGAAAAAGGTGAGAACAATGGAAGTAAGGGGAGTGGGGGAGGAATGGGATGTATTTAGGGAATCAGTGATGGATTGCGCAAAAGATGCTTGTGGCATGAGAAGAGTGGGAGGTGGGTTGACTAGAAAGGGTAGTGAGTTGTGGGATGAAGAAGTGAGAGTATTAGTGAAAGAGAAGAGAGAGGCATTTCGAAGACTTTTGCAGGGAAAAAATGCAATTGAGTGGGAGATGTATAAAAGAAAGAGACAGGAGGTCAAGAGAAAGGTGCAAGAGG